>NW_010307297.1:3466-19284 GCF_000700745.2 Antrostomus carolinensis
GCGGAAAATAATTCAACTCTGTCATTCCAAGCATGAAGTAGAACAAACCATCTGAAATAGTTAATATAATTTAGGGCAAAGCAATTACATCTATTGCCATGAGAAACACAATTTACTACCACAGGGAAGTGAAAAAGTCCAATATGTCATAGTAAAATGCAATTTAAGCTGCACATAAATGAAACCTTCCTCACATCTCTGCATTTTTCTATTTGGAAAGGGGACCAGAGCACAGGATTACACCTCCCCAGATTAGTGCCCTCCCTGCCAGTTTACAGAGGCCTGCACCTTGATTTGGGCTAACTCTTCTTCCTCAGCGAATCTGCCTCCTCCCCTCATTAGTAGCACAACTGCAGCAGGAGGCCAAAGTGTTGCCATTCACATCAGCCTTTTGAGGTGCAGAAGGCATCTTTGACACTTTGCCCAAGGGCTCCGGCACGAGGCAAAGAGGAGATGTTGCTTCAAGAGTGTGCAGCACCTCTGCCCCTGCCCCTGCCCCTCGCATTCTTCCCTGCACAGCCCAGCTGTGGCTCAAAGGCTGGCATATTGAACCAGTCCCTCAGGGACTGCTGGCCTTAAAATGGCAGGCTGCGGACTGACGATGCAGGCAAATGTTCTCCTGTGCTGTATCCTCTCAAGATATGGCCCTAAGTAGAGAAGGGGGACAAGTAGGAAACGATACCATCTAAAAACCGAGCTGCTCCAGGACCTTTCTTGTTAGAGCATTTCCCCCTCTGTGTATAGTGCTGTAATCAACAGGCAAATTAATGGGGTCGCTCTGCCTCTCCCCACCTGGAAATATATATTTTAATGGAAATGGCAGCTGCCATGTCATTTGGTGAAGAGGCTGGTCTGACTTGCACTCTTAAAATGCATTACAGCATTGGACCAAGCAGCCTTCCTCTGGGTTGTTTGCCCCCTGCCTACATGGAAAGCACATCAACATACATGGAAATTTGTGGTATTAAAAGATTTTGGGGTTTAAAGATTTACAGCCTTCAGATTTGGTGACAGACAGAAGATGTTTTCTGTGGTTCCTTTTTCAATTTCTTCTTTCAGTTTAGCTACCCAAGTCTCACTTCGGATACACTTTTGTGATACTAGGATACTTCTTAATTGAAAGACTAAGAGATGGGATGACTTTGAAATGAGTTAACTCTTTACAGGTTGTAAGGAGTTTGATTACACTGTAGTGGCATTACCTGAGAAAGCAAGCTCAGCTCCATTACTAGCACATACTGTTTTTTCTTTTAGGTTTAAATTCAGGATTCGTTTTTCATTCAGAATATATTATCTTCTTCTTGAAATACTGTTATTCCCTTTAGGAAGAATTTCTTTCTACAATTAACAGTCCCTAAAAGTGGATGATTCCACTATCAATAATATGAGTATCATTTATATGGTGGTAAATGTGTTTTCTTCTTAGAGGCTAGATGTACTAGAAGACTCAAAAAAAAAAAAAAAAAAAAGTCCCTTCTTCCAAACATCTGCACAGTAGAGTTGAGAGTGATCCCGATGCATCATATTTTTCCTCTGCTAGCAAAGCAAGGAAAAAGTATATAAGAAATCTCAAATTACAAATCTGAATGTTGCCCAGCTTTGAAGGCTGTGGATATTTTGCTGATTAGCAGCTTTCAGTTCAGGATTTCAGTACTGATCTCTCACTGAAACAAATGTGTATTGTGGTCATTATTTCTCCCAATAAATCTCAACTGGTTGCATTTAAACCATGGAAGTGGAAGTGCTTCCAATTCCTTACTCCGGAATATAGACAAAGGCCAGTCCCTGACTCTGTCTTGTCCTGTATAAGACTGCAAGCACTTGCTATGTATCCCTCTCTCCATATCTTGATTTCCATGGCCAAAACTGGCATTCATGGCTGGAGGAAGCTGCTGTGGCCAGGACTTCTCAATGGTTGATCAGAAGATAAACTGCAGGCTTGGATGCACGGATAACACCTATGCTTCATCGTAGCAACAAGATCAAACCAATGATGATTTATTAAATGAAAAGTAAAATGTGTCTAATTTCTTTACTGATTCAATTACAAAACTTTCATTCTAAAAAGCAAGAAACTCAACAAATCACTAAAAATAAGATATAAACCTCAAATAGCTGCTAACAAATCCCTTATATTTATTTCATAAATGAGAAAAAAAACACTGATGAGCAATAAATTATTTATTAAAAAACATCTATATAAAATAACACTCTTGGAGATAAACACTTTTACATTTTTAAAGTGCATCTCTTCATTGCTACAATATTTGATTTACTAATTTACACTGTACATTCATAATTTATAAAAAAAATAATTGGTGAATATTTTTCCAGTTGGATGTTAATAATAACAGTGACAGGGAGCACATATTCCATTATAGAAATCACTTTTGAAGTGTGTACATATACAAACTATTCATATCCAGATGTAAAGACAACACCATGACAATAGCAAGAGTATCACTAGAAAGTGGAATTACAGTATACTGTACGATAATAGGTTCTGTTGTTATAAAAGGTTATTTAAAAGTGCAAAATATATACACTCTGCCTTTATAGTTTAATCTTTACTACTTATTAAATTCATTTCTGACTTCCTGAACTGAACAGATAAAATTACAGTAATTTTACACCTACAATCATGCACATGTTGCAGGGCTGCATTTCCAATTAAAAAAAGAACAAAAGCAAAGCTACACACACAAAAATTACTGCATTTCAGATGCCTTTTTAAATATGCCAACTGAAATACACAAAATGTGTGACAAAATATATAATGCATACCATTGAGATGTGAATGATTATGAGCATGAAAAAAAGTTAATTTTTCTTTGTTTGTTAATTATCAGATTACCTGCTGGTAATTCCCCATACTAAGATGATCACGCTTACTGTATCATTTTGTTGCACAATACTTTGGCCCTCAATACAACCTTCAGCTAAAAGGGAAAGAAACCTGCAATATGCAAAGACTCACAGAAAATGAACAGACATTTAATTGTGTGGTGGTTTCACTTGGCTAGCACTTGGCAAGCTGACAAATACAGCTGCTCTGTCACTCCCCCTTGCCCCACAGGGAACAGGAGAAAAAATTGGAGGGCTAAGGGTAAGGAGACTTGTAGGTTGAGATAAGCAAAATTTAATAACTGAAATAAAATAAAACTTAAAATAATAATTATATGAAAATAATAATGATGATAATAAAAATAGTAAAAATATGGAAATGAGTAATACACAGTGCAATTGCTCACCACTCACCAACCAAGCCTGGTCTGTTCTTGGATAATGATCCTAGAGGAGTGACAATTCCTAAACCAAAACCACAATCCCAAAAGAGCGAGAGCCCAAGCGACAGCCAGGGAGAAAGAGAGAACCTCCACAAGAGAGAGACCCTCATTAATATACTGAACGTGATGTTATATGATATTGAATATTCCAATAGCATATCTAAATGCCAAGCTATCTTATTAATTTAAATATTCCTTGCCCCCCCTAGACCTTGCACTTGTAGACTAGCAAAACACAAAGTCATTTGACTTTCAGTGACAACTGAAAACACTGGGGTTTTTTATTAACGTTTTTCTCATAACAAATCCCATGCTGAAACCAAAATGCAGCACTATTCTAGCTATGAAAAAGAAACCTAGCTCTGTCCCAGCTAAAAACCAGGACAAATTGCCACATGTGTCTGTATAGAATTTTGATATCTGTTTAGGTTTGATATCTGTTTAGCTCTATTATGAGCTGCTGAACTAATGCATTTTTAGAACAGAGCTAGTGGACTGTCAGGAAACATTTAATAAGATATAGTTATTGGCTGCAATAGAGTATACTAATTCAAATAGTTTTCTTCTTAGAAAAAGAATCTCTGAGTTTATGTTGTGTAAAGCTTCAAAACTAAAAATCTTGTGCTGATTACCTAGTGTACCTCACTTGGATTTTTTTTTTCCTGTGCCAGAGACTTCAATATATTTGATCTTTCAAACTTTATGTCAATTACTGAAGAAAAAAATATTTTTCCCTTTCAACAACAAAAGATTTACTGGGTGGAAATAAAAACAAATGGCAAACAGAAGGGAAATCCTGAGTGCTAATGTCACTATTGATTATTTAATCCTAGAAGCCCTGAGCTCTTAGGGAATTCCACTGATATCCACTGACTTTCAAAGGCATATTTGGAAGTGGTTTAAAACATTTCCTATGAAGTGTCTACTGGATATTCACATACCTTTTTCTTCTTTGGGGAAGAAAAGAAGATAAAAAGAATAACTGAAGTCTACACTTTTTCCAATGCACAACAGTATGCAGCAATCAGCCTTATGCTGTATTGTGGGTTGCTGATCAGAAAGTGAACCAACTCCAGACATCATTGTTGGTGACACTCATGCACAGGAGTAAAGAACTAATTTCATTGAAAACCTCCACGCTTCACTTCCATAATGCATTTTTGCAAGTTTTCACCAAGAAGTGGCAATTGCTTTTTACTTTGCAAACAAGATCACCTGATGGAGAGGAGGAGAATCAATGGCTGCATATTTCAAATTGATTATTTTGGGATGGAAATTCCCACAGTTGTAGTGCATAGCTGTTACTGATGGTATTTGCCACCCACAGCGGATAAATTTACTGTGGTGTTTGAGATAGAAATTCCTGTAAATGTTGATATAAAAGTACATGTGGGAATGCTATTAATACAAATTTCAAGGACACATATCAACTACTTTTCTCAAATACAGAGAAGTCAGTTAGCTTTGCCTTGTTTTGGCTTACCACATTCAGAAGCAATAATGTCTTCATTTTTTTTGCAGTTAAGTGAAAACTCTGCACATTCTAAGAACTTTAAATCCCCTTAATTTAAAATCATAAGTGATTTATGGAATGTTATCTTTACCAACCTAAGCCATGAGTCATATTTCTCTTGAAACAGGACAAGTATTAAACTAATGTACTATGAAAGATTCCAAAACACTTGAATTAAAATTAACACCCCCCCCCCCCCAATTTATTGCATAACATTTCATTGATTTTCTTGGATTTTCCAGTGGATATAAAGGGAAATACAGATCTGAGCATCTAACACCGTAAATTGTTATTCCTTTCTTTTTTTAAAAATAATCCTGGCTTATATAACAAAACTATTTTTTTAACATAATGAAATAAAGATAATGCAACAAGAATAAATTACTAATAATTTATTTACACCAGATCGTGTCATGTCAAAGTAAAATTTTGAAATAATTGACATTTTGTATTGTTGATACAGTGAGCTACCAGAAATTTCCAAAAGGGGCTAAACTCCTATCTCGCTCTGTCTTTGAGAGAGGTAAGAACTCCAAAATATGGGTTGGAAATAAGAAATTTTGAATAAATTGATTAAATGAACATAAGATTTGGTTTCCAGGGGGAATTAATAGAGGCATTAGATCAGATATGAAAAAACCCCAACAACCCAAGGATGCTGATATAGCTGAAAAAATACCCTTAGTGGCAGAAATATGACTAGTGAACAGGCACCTGATGTGGGATGAGTGAATACAAAGGAATGAGACCAAGAAGCTTTCAGTGACCTCCACTGATCTGACCTCCTGGAGAATGGAATTTCATCCTCTGAGGGAATATTAATAATATCTCCTGAAAGGGATGGATGACATTATAATCTGGGGAACAGCATAGTGAGATCTACATTTCCATGCTTCATGAAGAGATACAGAAAGTATGTGCATTTGCAAAATCACTCACTAGCACAAAAAGAAAAAAATAAACACCCTAATCTAAACCACACAAAATTTCACTTTCTGTGATAGAACCACTGTCACTTAATAATTGAGCGGTATTTATTTCTGCTTATGCTATGTGAGGAATTGTTGCATAATTCTTTTTTCTTGCTCTTCACATGTTTGTAGTTGTGTACATTGCCTACTCTAGTTTGCAATTCCTGGTCTCCCTTCCTTTCTCATCTTGCAGTACCTCTCCAGCAATACTGTCATATGCTGCTGACTAATTCGAAGTTTTACTGATTACCTTAAAGATTTAGATGCCATAGAAAAATATATCCAAGAAAGGGTCTCTCCTGCAGAAGGTCTGTGCTTTACTTTAATGCTTCCTATATTGTCAACAATATTTCTGCCCCTTGGCAATCTTGTTTGTGCTCCACAAAGCCGCTGAATAAGTCATTGTGCCTTCGCCACTTTAAATGATCTGTTAATCTAATAATTTTCTGTTCAGTTCAGGCTCAGCCTTCCACTACTTACATGTGTGCAGGGACAATTTAATTTGCCCTTTAAAGCTATTACAGTGACATCAAGTTTCCTGTTCCTCACTGAATTTCATCAGAATGGTATTTACTGAAGTGATTCACTTCATGACAGGGAACAAGGGACCCAGCAGCCTGCTCAACGGGTTTCACTGCTGGCTGGTGAAAGGACTCTGTGTGTGTAGACGATTGGGGCTGAGGACCTGCTTACTTGCTAGTACTTCCTGATGTAAACGGCTTGTAATCCTTTTTGACTAAGGGAGGTTTGAGGGGGTGGGGCACAGGAAAGATTTAAGAACTGTGATAAATTAAAGGGGGTTTTTTTCCCCTTAAAGACAGCTTTTCAGAACGTCTGCCCCATTTTGTTCCATTTTTAATTCAAGGAAGGAATGCATTTTTCTTCTGGGTCTAAACATGAAACTGTTTCTCACTCTCAAACAAAAATCTGAGAAAAAATGCACATAAGAAATGGTGAATCTTAGCTTTCTGACGCGGCATAGGCAATGTGCAGGATGTAGGGCCTCTGGGAGTGAGAGTGGCGATGGTTCTGGATAAGGCCACGAAGAAGTTAGGTATGCATTTAAAGAGAAATATTAAGCAATGATGCAACTGAACAGGCAGATGCTCTGAATGACCTCTCACATTTGAAAAGGCTACGGTATTACAATTTAAAGTCTGACTTTCCTACTGTGCATAAGTATGTTGCCATGTGTACAAAATAAATGTCGTTGTTTGATATGATTAGAAATGATTATAATTTTAAAAATAAAAAGATAGCTTTTAATAGACTTTTCAAGTGCATCAAGTGTGCTTATTTTCTTATCCTTCTACTCACAATGTAACTACTTCTACTTGCTCTTGTCACACTAAGAATATTTTCCAGAAATTTTTCTATACTCCTAATTTCATTTCAAACCCACCACTGAAGCACATTTCCAGTGGGGCTCATCTGCTTGACCTGAAAAGTCACAAGGATAGATTCACAGATAAACAATCATAGGTTACAAAGCCATTACAGCTTAATGGCTTCCACTCATCAGCTGAGGCACAGCAATCATCTATACGCATACTCCTAGCCTGTTGCAGATATTAAATGAAACATGCTCAGTAAACAACCATGAAAGAATTCAAAGTGAGCGCCTGTAGTGAGTAGACAGTTGCATATTTAGCGATTTCAATTATTAGGTCTATGTGGGGGAACCTATATAATCACTTACATGTTCTTACTAGAACAGCTAGATCTTTTTCCCACTGCAAGATCTGTTCATAGCAAGAGGGTAGCTAGTTATGGACCTCTGTCTCCCAGGCTGCCTCTGAATGAACGACTAAGGATGCGTAACAGCCTGGAGTCTGGTCTCCAGTGTTGTCACTACAGTTCACAGAGGAACTACAATTTTATCCATACCTTACCCTGGTTCCTAGCTATGAATCCTTTTGTGGGTGTTTTAAATACATCATCTTCTTGGTTTTTGTTAGCTGAAGGTTGATCTCTGGTGGGAAATCCTACAGGCAGTATGCAAACAGACTGCAAACAGGACAAAGTAATTGGAGTTGGGTTATACTGTTAGGTGCTACAGTTTGGCTTTTAGAAATCTTGTATACAGTGCTTTAAAATGATGGGGACAAAAGGTCTGTCAACACAAGAGATTTCTTTTGTCTGGGAAACTCCTTCCTAAGTATTTGATACTGGTCCCTGGCTTTTCTAGGTTATGCAAATCTTAGTCAGACACAAATGGTGGTTCTTATGTCCATTTGGTTTCAATAACATCTTAATATAACAAAACCACATGTATGATACTGAGATATTATCTCTTCCTTATGCTATAAAAACGTTCCCAGTTTTTCCAGTATTTAATGAAATGCCCATGCACATAGTTCTGGCAATTTCCAAACTCTGTGGTGTCATGAATAGTGAACACATCTTCACAACAATGCCCTATGTAAATTCTCATGCTTTTTTTTTTTTTTTTTTTTTTTTTTTCATGCAGTTTGAACTCATAACATCTGATTTTGGAGAAGATGTTTTCATGCCACAGAGACATAATTAGTCCAACTTATCTTCTAGAAAATGCTGGGTGTGCTTTGGATGTCACTTAAAAAAAAAAAAAAAAAAGGAATGTGGGAAAAAGAAGAGTAGGATGAAGCATGCCACTAAAAATTCAAAACCTTAACTTTCTTATTTTTTGACAAAAAAAAAAAGAAGATAAAAATAACATCAATGAAGCAAGCTTTTGGAGAACAACTACAGAGATTCTTTTTCAGGCAGCTGAATTTTTTCAGATGAGAATGTAACTATAAAAGAACAAAGGTTGATTGATTTTTTTGAAAGAGCTATGACAAATGAACACAACATATAATCTTTCAGAAAAATGACCTTGAAAAAATGTGACGTGACATGATAAATCAAAGGGTAGTGTATATTGCAGATAAAAATGCACCATCAAAATTGAAGCAATTGATTAGCGAGTATAAAGGAAAAATGGGACCCACTATTACACACAGTTTAGCATACTGGCACTTTCAGCCAAAATACTTTTGCAAGCCATGTTGAAAACTTGTGCAGCTCTGGATGGTAGAGAAAATACTGTTCTTACTAAAAAGAATATGGTTTGTTTTTTTTTTTTAATGACACCTATACCTTACCTACTTGCCTGTACTGTTATGAAACAAAATATCAGTCATGTCAAACTAGGAGAACATATCCTTTGAAAGGCAAGGGAGCTAAGCAATTCTGAATGTGAAGAACCGCTTGATTTTGGTTGGCAAAGCTATTTAGATAGAGTAAGCAAAACCCCCCCCAAAACCCCAGGAAACCTACATGCCTCTTAGCTAGATTAAGCAAAATCATGAGAGAGCATGTCATATAAATGGATTTACTATTGATCAAAAGGCATCTATTTTTGAGGGACATACATATACTAATTAGCAAGGGAAAAGAAATACCTCACTGCTGTGCTTACTAGAATATACCAGACAAGAATGAAGTATGCTGCAAGTTTTTTGAAGAGGAAAATCAGTAAAAGATCTTAATGATTAAAGAGAATAAACCTTGTTTACATCCTTCTCATATGAGCATTCAAAAAGTACGGTTTGTGGGGTAATTTCCTGATTGCAATTGCAAATCTTTCTCTACAGGATACAGAAACAGTGTGTGAGAAAGCTACTAAGAGATTAAAAGGAAGTGAAAAAAATACTGAGGGAATAGAAATGGTTAATGTGGCAACAAAAGTCATTAGAAATACTTGGGTTTATAGAATTAGGATAAAAAAGATTGCAACAAAACAAAAGAACATTTAAGAATATTTTGAGATATTAGTAAAACTCTACAAAATTAAAGTGCAAAACAAAGCAACAAGCAAACTCAGAGAGCTTAATAGCAGAACTGGGAAGAAGTTAACTCTGTATAAGTTAAAACATCTGCAAACTCAGAATTTGGCATTGTCCTAACAGCTTCTCACCTACTGTATGGAGTGAGTTAATTGAAACTCGTCAGCGCCTTGATCCAAACAAAGGTGAAGGGAAAATTAAATACAAATTTGGTTATGAATCTAATTCCTTCTCCTTTCATCCTGCTATGAATATCCCAGTGACAGGGAAAAATAAATCTGTAACAATGCTAAAAATGCTGATAAAAACATAATTGCCACAAAGAATTGAAGCCCAGAAATGCCTGTGACATTCAACTCTGCAGCTGTTTTGATATTACTGTTTCCTGCTTCACTCTGACTGCATGCATTTCCCCATCTGAGTTCTAGGAAAGCACTAGTATATCTCAAACACCAAGTTGTAATATGTGCTAGTAAATGCTCAGGCTTTTGTGGAAGCCACTGTGCTTTTAGTAGCAGGTAGAAGGGGAAAACTGCTGCCTTTACTCCAAAAATTCTTCATAGTATTGAATTTAGTCAGAGTATGAGGCAAACACAAATCATAGCACTTCTCCATGTCTTGGTGTGAAACATTTATGGAACAGGATTTTTTTTTTTTTCAAATTTTATCCAACAATAAAATAATCTGACTGAGCACATTGGTTCAGTAAAGGATTTCTACTTTAAAACACAGGGAAAGTTTTATCCCTAAAGCCAATTAAATATTCATATTAACTCAGCTGGGGAATATTTGTCCAGCTTCTGTGGAAAAGGAAAACCGTGATCTGATTACGTACTCTGCTTATGGATGTTGCAGGGTATACTAGAGGGCAGTAATTTATCTTGGTTCTGAATCTTAATTCAACAAAGTGCTTAAAGACATAGTAGAACGTCTCTAATATTTTTTCTATGAGTAGCTTGATGTTCCAAGAGTCAGTGTAACCCCTGGGACATAGAGCCTGTCTACAAATTAAGACAGCTTTTACTGCCTCATTTTAGAAATGTTTTCTATTAAGCACTAGGTAGTAACTGCTAGCTGGAAAAATACACTAGGGTTTTCTTGTTCCCCCTCTGCCTGTTCAAGGGAATGACAAACTTCTGATTTACACTCCATTCACTTCAGGATTGTTTTATTTTATTCTTATAATCCTCCAACATTGCTCATGATTGCTACTTTTTATTGTATTAGTATATAAAGCTGACACTTAATACTATCTATAGGAAATCGAGCTGTCAAAAGCCTATGCTATAGCATAGGAAAAATCTATGCTAGCTGATAGAGAAAGATGACTGCCTTTTCAGAACATGATTCAATCCCCTGTTAGGCAGCTATTGCAGGAGGAGGTAAACCACTCTCTGGAACTGCTAGTTTGTTTCCACTGATTATAGCTGATTAACACAGACTGGACACCTAATTTCTCCATTAATCCATTAATGAGCATCAAGCATGATATTTCCATCATATTTGAGGATTTAGAGACATGTAAAAACTTGGCAGCTACCTAGCATATAAAAGAAATAATGTTCTTAAAATAATTTGTAAGCAGGAAAGAAAAATAAAGGTCTTCTTACATGTACCTTTCTTTCCCTGCTTGGGTGTCTGTCTATCCTGCAGATCTATGCAGCTGAGATCCTTCTGCCACTCACAGCTCCCGAAGTACCATAGACTTGCACAAAAGAACATGGCTTTGCACCAAAAAAAAAGTCTGTGATACATCTCGAATAGAGGTCTGAATACCTGTGTGACTGCAACTCTTACAGGGCACAATGGCAGCCTTTCCAAATAAAAGATTAGAGCTTTCAGTCCAAATAGTTTGAGTTTGATTCCTTATTGAAAAGTCAGCAGTTTTTCTATAGGAATGAATCCTCTTACTGACAATGTAGGCAGCTGTGCACCAAGGGAATATTAGAAAAGGACAGTTTTTCTTCCCCGTGGATTATTTAAAATCATATATCATTTTGTCATTTTTCAGGTTAAGTCCTGTTTAAGTCACTGGGACTCAGAACAGCAGTGGATTTTGGCTCAAGTCCATGGAATTTAATAACTTCAAATTTAATGAAAAGATTTTACTTGTAGAGTTTTCCTGTTTGAATCAGATTAAAATACAACTTCAATTTCACTTTGTGTGCAACATAAATCCCTTTTGTACTTTCTAATAAATTTACTTCAATGTCTTACTTCATATAAGATAATCTCTTGGCTACAAGCTTCAACATAAAAGTACCTAAACATTTTTGAAGCATAGGTTAAGAAACAAAATATATGATTACACGATATATTTTACATTATTTTCTTTGAAATGTTTTTTCCTATTCAGCAACCATAACTCAATGAATAGCAATTTTATGTAAGAGAACTACACTGAAATAATTTCTCTATGAAATTCCAAGAGTGATAGGTACTTTTAGCTCGCATGCTAAGTAAAGGAGGCTTTTAAGATTGCACAGTTTGTCTGTCTGTCCATCTCTCCCCTGCTTGTGCTTTTGCAGTATTTGGTCGATTTCCCATGCATTGGAAAGAGGGACAGAAATCACCACTGACTTCTCTTTGCCTCTTATGGGAGTACGGGGGAAAGGCTTTCCTTTCTAATGTTCATGCTTTCTGCCCTCAAAAGCTTCATGGAGGTTACAGTGAAACTATATTAAACAACAACAGCAAAAAACCCCATAGCAGTCAACAAAAAGCAGAAAAACTTGCATTGCCATTGCACATACCTCAGTTTGTGATAAAAAAGATATTCAGGTGGGTGGGGAGGTGTTATAAAACACTGACAGTATTTTAGTAGAAGCCTTTATGGAAATCTACTAAAAAGAAATTCAGGCATTTTTAAATACTGCTTATGCCACTACAAAGATCAAACTATACATTAAAGTTTTTGTAGAAAAGACATGCTTTGTCTGAAGTTACTTATGAATTAATGTAGTTCATACATACGATAGGATTTTAGATTTATGGTTGCAAAGTTTGTCAGAGCTTAGCCCTTCCCCCCAAAAAAATTTCCTGTTGAAGCTTCAGGCCTACTGGCTCAAGGGTGGAAATCACTTTGAAATCACTTTGAAATACTTTTTCTAAGATCCTACTGTGAAAAGAATTAAGCCAGATTTACAGTGCTTGAGCTCTGGATCAGCACAGCCTCAATATTATAATTCTATGCTTCATGATTATAAAGAAAAAATAAAATTAAATAATATAGGTCAGATACAGAGAGTGAGACCCTGCCTCCACTGAAGTCAGTGAGATTCTCTGGCAAAATCTTAATTTAAAACTAAAATTGTCAGGGTCTGTTTTCTATCCCTAAAGCTCTGTGGCAGGGTCTGGCCACATCCCCTCTATTAAACTCCCTGGTGTTTTAAGTTAAGTAGGGTGGCACAACCAAGCCACTTACTAGGAACAGACCTGAGATGACTCTAGTTTATGACTGCACACAGGATTTTTTCTACAGATTTTAATCACTGTAGAACAAAGAATGCTAGAAAGTATGTTAACAAATCAACAGTACAATTCAAGTCCAGTGCCCAAGTCCATGCCATACCACTCCTTAATTTATGTCACTGATGACCCTACCTCTGATTTATATCAATGGTCTTTCAACCAAGTTTTGAGTTTAAATTAAATACATAAAGTTAATCTGGACATACAGAAATTGCCCTGTTTTCACCTTGTTTCTAGTCATGAGTGGCTATCTTGATTTTGTGATGGTGCACAATTTCCTAACTCTATGTTTGTATGCTTCTTTCCTCAGCTGGTTGTTTATGGCTCTGCTGTAGCAAATGCCTCTTTCCTCCCACCCCTTATGCAATTCTGGTACCACTTTGTCTTCCTAGAAAAAAAATGAAGGAAAACTATTCACAAATGAATAATGAGATATTAAGACTTAATATATCACATAAAGCTTATATAAAGCTTAATATATCACAAGTATGTAACAAAGCATACTAAAATCTGTCTTTTGTTTTGATTAGCAATTAAATATTTGACATTCCAGCTGGCCAGTCACCACAAAATAGCTGTCCTCTGCCTCAGCGTGTGATTCCTGAGAGGGTGGCTGTGGAAGGTGTCTACTCACCAGCAGATCTATTTACCGTTTGTAAATCCTACTATTTTGAGGTCTTTAGTGAGCTGAGAAGTGATGCAAATACTCAAGACCTCTGATGGGGAAAAAATATGCATGTTAGATGACAAAAACTCTGAAGGCAATGATAAATAATATGCTTTACTGACAATAACAAAGAGGTAGTAAATGAACATAAACAACCAAACAAATTGGAAGCACAACATTTTCGCATATGAGGTATATGTTACCCCATTAAGAGAATTATGAAGAAATGCAAGATGGTATGGAAGTCCTATGCAAACTATACAACAGCTGAGTAACTAGCAGTCTGTTAGCTTTTACCAGGCTCTGGCATCTTCCCCAGAAGTTTGGCATTTAGTCCCTGCCTTGAGGTTGTTGCAGAATGTGAGGGGAAGGAACAAACAAGTGAGCTAACAAGAATCTCCAGGTTCCTCATTAAAAATATGTTTGGAGAATAATTTCTAAAATGTCACCCTAAAACCCAGAGGGTGAATTTATAAGAAATTTTTCTTTAATATTCCTTGAGAATGATTTGGACATATCAGAAAAAAAACACTGTCTTGCAAAAAATGGTAGAGAACACTGTTCACCAAAAGACTAAAAGAATTCAGAAATTCCATGAAACAAATAAAGAAATTACTTCAAACCGGTATAAGCAACTTTATATAAAAATTTAGAAGGTGGCTAATGAAAATGTGCAATATCCAGTTGGTCTTGGGAAAAAAAAAAAAGAAAAACTTTATTTTGAATTGCAGAACTTTTTGACAGAAATGAAAGATTATTTGTTAAACTAAGCTTAATTTAAGTTTTTATTCACAATATTTGGAGAGCTATGCTATGTATTTAATCACATGTTACTTAAAACATTAAGTCTAGGGGCTTGACTGTAATATCAGTTCAGTACTAGCTGGTACAATTTTCTACTGTTCCATATTAGTGTTGAACTTTGTATATGAGAAAACAGCAGAAAAACAAAACTGAAGGAATTTTATCATTCCTCATCTGACAGCCACTCTGTCATTTATAATAGTTGATGCTAATAACTGAGAATTGATTGTAAGAAAGCTATTCCAATTTTAATGCTATAATTTGTGAGTGTTAAAATCTCAGTAAATACAAAGAGCTGAAAATAAAATGGAAAGCTGAAAATTAAATGAAACATTTTGAATAAAAGCATGTTTGAGAAAGAAATTGATTTTTTTTAAATGTAATATAAAATTTGAGATTATATTTTTTAAAAATACTGTAATTGCTATAGATATTTATTTACAGTTAATATAAATATTTCTCATCTTTGCTAAATATTATTTCAACAGGAGTTAGCAATCCTACTATGCCTCCTTGCAAACGACCTTAGAACTGTAAACAACACTGGAATTGCAAGAAGAGTCCCTACTGCTCAAATGAATTTCTCTATGGATAACTCTTAGCAACAGGTAGGATCTTTATGGTAGGATCAAACACTTATTTTAGGCATTATATTTGTCCCTTAGCTTTAGGTTGACAGATAAGCACCCATTTAAAGTAAGTGCCTGAGGCTCCACTACAGTCTGCCAAGACAGCTAACTACATTAAGACCTGAGAGGGGGAACTTTTCTAACTAAATTTAAGCACTGAAGTTACTAAAAACACTCCTTACCTCAGAGCTTTTAAAGGCACCTACCTCTTTTCCTTAGGGTAAAGTAACTTTAGGCTCTTACTTTAGCAGAACACTTCATTATTCTCCTAAAATTTAGGGAGGACTTTGATTAATTTGCTCCTTATCCATTGTATCTATTTAGGATATTCTTCTTGCTTGATTTTTTACTGTTTTATTGTCTTTACCAAAAAAAAAAAAAAAAAAAAAAAAAAAGCCTGATGCTGCCTCAAAACTGCACTTGAGAACAACTGAGACTTCTAAGACAGAAACCTGCAATATTTGGTATTATTCACAGGGAATATGACCTAAGATTAAGATGTCTTCATTTTATATAATTTTTCAATAGCAGGAAGTATTATCTATGCATATAAGAAGATTATTTCAGAAGGAAAGTTAGGAATATGTCAAAAGTAGAACCATATTATTTCCTTAGCAAGGACAAAACTCACTTTGCCTGTGTATAAGTCAGGGTTAGAGATGTAGGG
>NW_010307297.1:19294-37741 GCF_000700745.2 Antrostomus carolinensis
AAAAAAAAAAGATGGCCCAGAAAAATCTTTATGTTTTGTTATGTTCACCCTATACTGGGAACATCCTCCTCCAAACAAAACAGTTATTAAAGAAGCTGTTCTCAACCATACAGAGCATCACATCAAAGGATAGCATCAAGGCAATCTGTGAATAAATAAGTGAATGATTCATGGAAGCTTTATTAATAGATAAGAAAACCCTATGGCAAGTTTTCTAAAACCAAGTGCCTATAGTTAGGCTCCTTAGCAGACTCTAAAGCTCTTCACTTGATCTCCCACGATATTTAAATACATACTTAACATTACCTTGTGCATATACTGGGCCTACTTAATAGGCTTAGAGTCAAGTGTGTGCTTAAGTCTTTTCCTTGATCTGAAATAGAATACTTAGTGTTTTGCCAGAGCTAAACTCTCAGGCCTCTAAAGAAATGGACTGTGGAACTACTATTTTTCAAATATATCAAAGCAAGATAAAAGTCCAATCCCTGCGGCAGTTGTCTTCAATAATTAGTTCTTTTCTGCAGTAAAGGCTGTAGAAATTGCCTGTGTGCCCACGACTTTTCAAAACAGAGGTTAAATCCTGGACATACACTTTTCAAATGTTATTCCACATTTCTGTGAAATATGGGGGAGTATGTATGACCATGAGAGCAGAAATCAAAATGACATCACAAATATTATTGAATGAATATTCACTCAGAATTTTATATTAACACTGAAGATGACAAACTGATTCAGTTTGACTTAATATTTGTTAACTCATAGATTCAAAATGTTAAACAAATTATGAAAACTCTTAACATTACAGATAACACAACTATAGACTTATAAAATCACAAAGTTGCAATATTGTGCATGAAATAACTACTTTCTTTAAGAAAATAATTTATTTTCCATAGTCACGACATGTAATCTGATATCAGTTACTGTACACATATTTTCTGGCAATACTCTGACTGTCTATGAACACTGGATCCACAGATGCCACTTTTGCTGCTATAAAGGAGTGAATACAGTGTAAAACTGCCGTCAGATCCTGAAATTCAAGTTCCTGAAAGAGTAAGTAAGAGAAAAAAAAAAGAAAAAAAAAAAAAGAGAAAATGTGAATTCATATTCAGGTTTATAAACATTTTACATAAATACAGAACAGACTAGTCAGCAAACAACAATGGACTTTAAATGAAATGTTGAATCTTTATAAGGAACTGTGAAGCTAAAAGTGTTAAGAATAAAAGATGTATAACCATACCTTTTTCACTGGCAGTGCTGCACGTCAATTTAGTTTTAACTGTGTACTTCCTTATTGTTTACATTTCACTCAGTTTGGACAATGAAAGCATTCAACTTGCATGAACATCCAAATATTGAAACATATTTTAAAATATGTGATGAGTTAAGGAAGTTTGGGGATGATGTGGTGTCAAGTCACACCTGGGGAGAGTGAGGAGGACACATACTCGGGCAGCCTCTGAAGGAGAGTCAGATGAGCAATCTGGGAGGCCAGAGGCAGGGTGGAAGCTAAGATAAAGTCACACCATAGCCTGCATATAGAAACATGGCTGGGTATGAAATTTATATGCCCTAATTCACAAAGACAGGCAGAGTTACTTCTAACCAGTTCTCAGATTCCCTTGATTTTTTATAACATATTTCATCTTCTGTGCACAAGTTAAATACCTTTTTCCCAATCTCCCAGACAGAAATGGAGTGATATTCTGGCACAATCACAACAAATATAATGCAAGAAATGTGTTCAATTTACATGATACTTTTTGTAAAGTAGCTGGTTATCGGATTTCAGCTGGTAAATATATTATGGGGACATTTAGGACAGTTTTTGGTTTGGGGAGAAGACATTTGCTTTCAGCAAACGTGTTGGCTATATAGTAGTTTATTGAGACACACTCTGTATCTTTGTCTCTAAACAAAAAGCAAAGCACTAGACTACTATGTTTCCTATCACAGTATTTTATGGTATCTTCTGAACAAAACTGCCTCAAACAGAATATTTGGAATTCAAGATTACTGTTCCAGTGGTGAAAAGCTCACCATTTTGCTATCAAAGGCCATGTATGTTTTTTGATACTAATGGTGGTTTTACTGCCAATGAATGTCTTAAATTGTTCACTAGTATTTGTGAGGCATGATTTTGTGACACTATTTTGGGCATAACTGGGAAATTTTTGTTAGTGGAGGGAGCTGCTGGGCAGACTCTGTGAGGAGAGGCTGGGGTTGCCCCATGCTGGACACAGCTGGTTCAAGTCGGCTCCAACCAAGCACCATAGGGCACAGCTGAGCCCGGCAGCCTCGATGGTAGCACCTCTGGGAAAACACATTTAAGAAAGGGCAGTAAATTCCCCAAAAAGGCAACAAAGCCAGTGGAGTAGGAGGTGCTCCATGGCAGAACTGCTAACAGCTCCAAAGGGACCATAACAAATGGAGGAGTCACAGTGGAGAAGAGGAAACAAGTAAGAAGCAAGGAGCAGCAAAGAAAAAGAGAAACAAGGAGTGGTAGAAAGAAATCATTACACCCTGACAATATTTGAGGGCTCTACTTCATGATGATGAATTTCCATTGAGTTTTTTAAGAAAATTGTGCACAGTTTCTTTACAATCTCAGGCACATATAGTTTATTGTCTCTGGGATTTTATTTCCCACTAAGCAAATTTATTATTCCCAGAAAAATTTAATTTTCTGTTATTGACTACTCTTTCCAGCATAAGGTGACAATAAGCAGTACTACTGGACAATAATAGTAATAGAATTATATTTGACAAGCTCCCAAGATACACTCTTCCTGTGGTGTAACAGGCCTTACAAATGTCTTTATCCTCTATGAAACATCTACAAAAACCATCTTCTCAGACATGGTAGCCTTGGAAAAGAGAAGACTTTGGCAGCAAGCTGTCCTCCGTATAGTGTTTGCTCAGTGCACACAGAAGCCTCAGAGAACAATGCTTTCAGCCCCCAGGTTCTGCAAAGAATATGTAAGCAGAAATTTTTACATGCATATAATAATTTGTCTTGGGTGGGTCATCATCAGACAAACAAATTTTAACTCCTTCCAGAACCTGGAAACACAAGAATTTCTCAATTAAATAGCTTTGAGAATGTGTTAACATAAATGACATTTCTCTCTCCTCCCTTCAAAAATTCTTCTCTGACTGGTTTTCCTACAGCTTTCCATGAAAAAATAGCTGAATTCAGATACAATGCATAGTGATTTTTTATCTCAAGTGTTGAAATAATAAGAAATTTAAAATAGATTATTATAATTTGATATCTAATACAAATTACAAAGTAACACTTCCCAGATTATAAAAGAACAGCAAACAACAAAACATTCCTAATTAAAAAAAATAGGGGCATAAACCAATATAACCGATAAGCAGAATGTGCTATTTATTATCATTCATCCCTAGGTAAATAAGGAGAAGATAATTAAACATTGAGGGAAGAGGTAAAATGCTAAAAAACTTTATGCTTTTGCATACTTGCTAGTCAATATATTAAGAAATAATTATCCTAAAAGAAGAAAAATCTCTTAAGAACTTGTATCAAACTAAGCACTTGGGTAACAGTTAATAACTAGCATTTGGTTGCTGAAGTAAACATTTGGGCCTCATACTGACACTTATATCTCATTGTGAAAGAAAAATGAAGTGCAAATGTTGGTTAAAATCCTTTGAGGAATTAAAGCCCATGTAATCTTTATTCTGATTTTTGGGGGCATAAAATCCCTAATTTTTCTATTTTGATTGATAGTTATGAAGCAAGTATGGGAACAAGTTTCTTAAAATATATTTCACTGACAGTAAATATCTACTTTAAATATTAATATAAAATTAATATAAACACTTTCAGAAAAAAAATAGTGCCATTATTTAAATCTCGTTGTCTAAGTTTTATAAAACTAAAATGAAGTACACATTCATGATTATTAATGAAATACAACTCAATATGAAATAACACAGGCCTCAGCATATCAGTTCTCAGCTCAGGTCAAAGGTTTACATCTCCTGGATTACCATTTTTAAAAACAATACATTCTAAAATATAAAAGCACTCAGATTAATCTTAGATTTGCTCCAAAATGAGCTAAAATAATCCAACAGTTTCACCTCAGATTCTGACATTCAACACACTGAATGCAGCCAGACGAACTGAGAAGAGCTCCCTTCACAAAGCTTTCCATTTCTCTGCTCTGGCTTTATGCACTTCTAATCTAAACATGTTTATCAAAATAAGCAATCAGAGGTAACCTAACACAGATTGTAGGTAGGATTCCAGACTGCTCTAACAACATCATGCAAAGAGTTTTGGGATAAGAAAAGAGCCAAGACAGAACTGTCTCATCACTGGGAGTCTGTCCTTGCCAATGCAGCTATTGCAAAGTCCTCTTAGTTTTGTGAGAGTTTAGAGTATGGGTCAAACTGCAGTAGTCCCTCTTTGCGTAACTGAGAGAACTTGCCTAATGTATTGGGAATAACCTTTTGAATACTAGTAATATGCTCTTACTTCTATAAAAGATAATCTACATAGAGTTGAAAGAGGAGAAGTATCGCTAAACCTATGTTTTATGTGAAGACAACACTGTATTTTCTCTAGTTAATACTGCAGGTCCCTCAGTCAGGGCGATTATTTTCAAGAGTGGTGCTAGTTTTGAAACTTGTTGTTTAGCTGGGTAGCCAAATAGGTGGCATGGGAGCACTCCTGGTATAATTTACTAGCTGTTTTGCTTCCCTCATGTTTTCCCATGTCTTCACTATTTTCTGTTAGGTTATCTGTGGGGGTGAGCAATCATCTGGGATCATAAAAGAGGAAAAGAGCTCTTGCAGGGCTTGGTTAGATGTGGTCAGCTATGGTGTTACCAGAGAGGTGGGGTTCACCTGAGGCCTCACACTCCAGAAACTCCAAGAAATGCACTTGATTACAGTAGTATTTGACACAGGAGACCACAAATGAGGACGAGGCTGTGATGCTTTGTGTTAGATGTCTGTGCTGGCTGCCTTCACAATCCTCAAGCTGGACTAGCCAGACACAGATGTTGGGAAATACTCACATATATCCAAAGCAGAAATTGGGGTACAGATTTGTGCAGGCTTAAGACAGAGGTTGCTCAGAGAACTGGTGTTCTGGTGGGGGATATGGCTTGCATGCAGATTACAACAGGGAAAGGGAAAGAGGACTGTGGGTTAGTTCAGAAATACGGATTTGGTAAAAGACAGAGATGGCCTTCTGGCTTGGGGAAATGTAGATGTTGGATAGTCAGAGGACATGGAGACAATATGGCTCCTAGCAAAAGACTACCTGGAATATGTTTTATAGGGCAGAATTTGGCCTCTTCAGGTTTAGAATGCAATGTGAATTTTCACTTGAAAATCACAACAATGGCACTTCTTTCAAACAAATGCATTGCTCCAATAATTTATTTTTCCTTTTTTTATTTTTTAAGTAACATTTCTCTCCATACCCAGCCAGGCTGAGAAACTAATCATTTTATTTGCTCTATATCATCTAACATCATCCTTCTGCTTGCTTGCCTTATCTGTGATTGCCGCTTTTTTCTTTGATTAAGATTGTCAGGTGTTATTTATTATCATTTTAAGTGTATTTAGAAGAATCTATGCATGTCTAATATTTCAATAACCAAACCTATTTCAGTTTACTGTATGCAACCTAATAAATGGATTAAGTACAACAAAGGCACTAGAAGGAAGACAGCAAGCACATAAAAGATTGGATTAAAGCAGTGGGAGGACAAGACTGCAAAACTGCCTGCTGGTATTGAGATATAAAAAATGTGCACACTGCGCTCACCTCGATCACTATATCTGCAGAGCCAAGTAAGAAAAATATATGTTCTTGTTTTGTTCATGCACCTATGAGAGTTGGATTTATCACGTATCATAAAGACCTTGACAGGCTTGTTGTATCATTACCACACACATTCTTAATTCTATTGATTACTTCCGAGAGCTATTGAGTCATTATTTGAACAAGACATGAGCCTGTATCACATAAAAGGCAGATAATGGAGACACTGACAGTGTTATTGTGTCCTGTGCATTTCATGACTTCTTTAAGGACTTTGGTAAGCCTCAGTGTTTATTAGTTGTTGACAAGAGCACAACTATTACTACTATATTCTTCAGCATATTATTTCAATCAGATTGAAATGATAACCATATCTTTTGTAAAAAAAGAACAGATAAAGATATCTAGCTTATAGCACCAGTCCATATGGAAGTCAAAATGGGAGAGGAAATTCTAAAGGCAGTTTTATATCTCAGTAAGTATACCAGGGTTTGGTTGAGAAGAATAAATGTATTATTATTGCACAGCTTGTTAAGACTGTTATAAACATGCAAAGATAAATTATCAGCTATGATACAAAAGCTTCTTCAGCTATACACTTTTATTTGGCCTCTTCTTTGTGACTGTCATTTGCACAAAGAGCAAAAGGATAAGTGAAAATGGTGCTCTTGCCCAGCAAGTGTAAGAAGCAGATCTATGATGTCAATATTCAGTGCCAGATGAATTGCAACTTTATCTATCAATTGTATTTAAGTCTTTTAGCAGTGTTCTACAGGGATCTGGATGAGTCAGATGGCTTTTCACTTTCAGCCCCAGTGATTCCAAATGCCACTGTCTACTGCTAAATCTGGAACACTTTTAAATGTTGCATTTGGCAGATGCAAACTTTGCTAATGCACTAGAAACCCATATCAAAAGTTGTTTTGGAGATGCTTGTCTAGGAGAAGCCAACTAAATCCACCCATTCCAGCAAATACTAAAATATATTTCCAACAGCAGTCAGACTGTCCAATACTGTCACACAGGTAAAATCTTAAGTCTTATCACATCTTGTAGATGTTTTTCAAGCTCTTAAGATGTTCAGTAGTAAACTGCCAGACTTCAGCAACAACAGACAGAAAATACAGAATGTTTGAGTCCTAGATTATACTTTATTGATACTAGAGATTAATGTTGCTGTAAAGAGTGAGCTTTGCTTGCAACTATCCTTAATTTGCCATACCTCTCAACGGTAGTAATATGGAATGAATATCCTCTCAGATGAACACAGTAAATCTGAAGAAAGACATATGATTGCTGACCTGCCTTTGATCACTCTCCTGAAGTTCTCCTGTTTTAAAGAAAATAGGATTTTCTGCAAACCTGCTGCAGAGTTGAATTGTAAAGTCAGATCACATTGTACCCCTGTACCACTGTGAAATTACAGAAGAGGTGAGGCTTGAAGTCAGTGAAGAAAGAATACTGAATGCACTCAGATAAATATGCAGGGCTCTTAAGTTATATGTGTAACAGAGAAGAAATGTATAAGACCAGCAACTTTTAGTTGAAGCTTCAATATTGCTCACAATAGTCTAGTAACATTATGTTTCTTTTCTTTCTTTCTTCAATGAAATATTTGAAACCAAGTTAGTAAAAGAGCAGATGTAGTGAAGAAAGATGAATAAACTCTCTTTCCATTCTTAGGTTGAATGAATTGTTAAAATATAGTTCAATCTTTTTGTTTTCTATACGGAGTATAAAAGGAACAAAATAGTAAGATAAGAAGAAAAGGAAACTGCTCGATTAAAATATTACTGGAAAAAAAAAAAAAGTCTTATGTACCAGGTAGCTACAGTTTAGCTAAGAGAGATAAATCATCAATACAATCCTGAAAGTATTTCTTTGTGGGTTTTTTTCAGAGCAACCTTGAATATTCAGGTTACATGTCTAGTAGGCCAAGAATATCTACTATTATTAAGTTTGCTTGTAATTTCTCAGTGCTGGATCTTGTGTTCAGGTGCATAAGCTATATACAACTTTGCCAAATATAAAATCTTTTGGCTGTTATGGATCATACCAACTTTCTGCAACAGATTACTTTTCAAAAGAAAATTTTAGCCAAAATGGTTTACTTATTCCTGAGTCTCTGAAATTTGGCATGAAGTTTTATATCAGGGGCTTGCTTTCTGCTATTCCTGTGAAATCTGCTCGTTTGCTCATTGAAAAATTTACTTGGAAAATTTATATTACATAAAGATATCATTTTCACTGAGCATGTGCTAGCATGTTTATTTAATAATCTTATTATTTTTCTACTATCAAAATTAGGCTGACTTGTCTGTAAGTCTCTCTATCTCTCCTTGATCCTCTTTTTAAAAAAAAAACAAAAAAGCCTCCCCAAAATTGTTATGTTTTCTTCTCTAATCTTACCTATCTAGCTGAACTTCTCAAACATAACTTTCACTGGCTTCTCTATACTGCAAAAACTAACATTTAAATATATTTCAATCATCTTCCTTCCATATTGTAGTTTGTGTTTATAACCTCTTGACCTTATTTGCAATGTGGGATGTAATTTCATTTTTTTGACAACTGAAGCAAACAAAAAAGCATGTAACCTATCCTTCTTATTTGCTATTTGCTCAGTTTCCACAGTGAACAATGAATTATTATGTGCCTTTATGCCTTCAGCTCTATCCTACTACAATTCAGAGACTTTTTTTTTTTTCTTCCCGTTTCATGTCTTTTTTTCAGTTGTAATTGTTAGGAAAAGATAAAAGCAAGTATCTGCTTGCGAATGAACTTCTTATGTGTAAGAAGTGCATGTGTAGTCAACATGCTCCATCTGGCTGAAGAGCACACAAGTTTAAGAGCCCCTCACCAAAGGGACATGAAAAGGCATGTCCAGCTCAAAGAATTCCAAAAAGCTGATCCAAGGAAAAGTTGACCACAGCCCATATAAAATGCACATTACTGCCACAGTCCAGGAATACTTCATAATCAACCACTCTCCTCTCCCTTTCAAAATAGTTGCAGATCTACTCCTTCATACAGATCCATTTATATGCTATGTTGCAATTTCAGAATTTCTAAGTCTCTCTCCTAAAAAAATAAGTCTGATTTTCTACAGAAATGAAGTGATGAAATCACATATGGGTGCATGTGTGCAATTTTAGCCCTATTTGTTGAAGAGGTGGACACCTCAAAATAGCTGTATTTCTAGAAGTGTGGCACCAGTTGTTGGCAGGGATTGGGAGGTCCTGTTATCACCCTGCAGAGAAGTGAAGGCAGGGAGACTGTTGACCTTTCCTGCCTTGACCAGAATCTGGGGCAGGAGTCCCTTGGCCACTCATTCTACGTGGGTTATCTAACCAAGTAATACACACATACCTACAAACCAGCTACAACAGCCTTTTCCCCATTGTCGGGCTAGATAAAAATATGCTGGGACTTGGCAGTAATATGAATGCATAGCAATGACTTCTGGGGGATTTCAAGGAGTCGAAGTTGAGTTATTACTGAAAGCATTAAAGTCAGGGCAGTACTGAAGTGGGAAACTATGAGGAGAAGTTGTACAGAATATGAAGGATACAAAGGAGAAACAGCTGTCAAGAATCTAGGCCTCATTAGCCCCTTCAAATAGAAAACTTTTAAAATGGAAAAAATGTATTGTTCTTCATCTAAAACCAAAGTGCATAGGAAGAAGCACTTGGATTAAAATTTATAGGAGAAACAACATCATCTCTAGCTAGTAACCAAGATGCAAAAATAGAATTCCCAAATATGATTTTTTTTGCCCAAGAATTTATAGGCACATAAAATTAGATATAATCTGGAAAATTCTTTTGCACCCTTAACTACTGTTTACTGCAAAATGAACGTAAGTCATCAGTATCAAGCTTTATTTCATATCTAGTGGCTCATTTACTCAGGAAAAATGAAACTTCTATTATTTGATGACATTTTCTGTTTCTCATTGGCTGCATTTCACTGTACAGCACCATCTGGCTCTATAAAAACGCTTTCAGTACAATAAACTGATGCAGATACTGTACTATATATACTATGGATATTAATTAGTGTTGGTTATTTCCTGACTAGTCGGTAATCCTGAAGTCTAAGAAATAACACTATTTAGGTGGAGAGCATATACTTGAATATATATACCACTTATCTGAAGTAGAGAGGTGGCACAGCAGCATCCCAGTCCCATTTAATGTGAAATCCTAGTGGGTACACTGCACTCTGCAGGGGAGGTGGTAGAAGGTATAATCACTGAAATCCTGATAAATCCTCAGGTACTTTGTATCAACCTTTCCTCTGGCCTTTATGTCTTCTAACAGTTACAACACATGTACATTTAGGTACATACACACTTATAATTCTTTATAAACCAATCACAATAATTTCAAAGGACCTCACAAATATTAATGAAAACGTTTAACAATTACAAGGTATTTTCATTACAGCTATGCAAAAGAATAGTTTTTAATGTTTTAAAAAATCCACCTTCTGGACAAAATTTACTGTAAAATTTTCATTAAGATTAACCTTTATCACTATTGTATAGATAATGAATTTTTCATTAAAATGTTAAAATTTATAATTTTTCTATCTAAAGAGTAAAATATAGGTAAAACAAATTAAAAATAATTGAAGTGAGCACAGTAATAAAAATAAAATAAAATTTTAAAAAATCAGACTATTTACCACTACAGAAAGATGAATGATCCAGTATTATTAAAGCAATGGAATTCCATTGCAAGCAATGGAATGGAAGCCCTTGGTCAATCACACACATGGATTACTTAATGATTTAATACACAGATTCAGAGATTCAGATTACGGTTTTTGCACCAGTATAATCTTCCTGTCTGACCTGGAACAAATTATAGGAGCTCTCATGAGATGATCATGTATAAAATGATGACAGTAGTCCTTTTCTGTCTGCCAGGAATACTGTGAGAAATAAAGCAGAAATGACCTGCTACTATAGTCAAGTTATTATTCTACCATATTTTTTGTAACAGATATTACAATATCTCTTACAGTACAGCCAACAGACAACTCAGGTTAAGTCTGCTGATGAAAGACTGAATAATTTACTAATATAGATGTACAAAGAAAGATATATTACATTTATTGTAACTTTATGATAAACAAGGAAGGTTGGAGATTTTCTGCTTACAACTTTTTTTAGAATACAACTAGAAGGATAGGTAGTATTTAACCTTTGTGTATGGTTACTACAGAAAAATATCATTTATAAGAGACTTTGACCTGTACAGCAGTATTTGAGAATTTTCATGGATCTTCAGATATTTTCTGTTGTTTTCATTGGCTTTCGTCTATCAAGTCCCAGTTGAACCTCACTCTTACCTTCCCCTTCTCTGTTCATATCACATCAAAGTTCTCCTCATTGTTCTTAAAATTGGATGATTGAAAAATTATCTTTATTTATTCATCAAGCTTGTTATCACAGGGCAGAATCAGTCCAGATTAAGGCATTACAGACAAACCTCCACATGATGATTTAAATTACAGTCCTGAATTAGAAACTGCTGAAGTTCTGTTGGGAATCTGAATTCTAAGTTTCACAATTTTATTTGATGATTGCTAGAGGAAAAAAAGAGAGACATCAGTAATATCTCATCTATAGTACTGACTGGATGTCTCCACAACTTAATTCCAGATCCAGCAAGACACCAAATACTCTTAATTCAACCAATAGGTTTCAGGAATTGCTTGGCCTCTTGCAAGAATATTGCCTTTTTTAAGCTAATAAATGTTACACAATCTTTTATTTTATTGGTAAACTTTAAGTAGATATTTGCTTAAAATTTAAAGTCTACTATATAGCAGCTTAAAAATATATTTAGCATTTAAATAGTTTAATTTTTCCTTTATCCTTTTTAAAAGTATTTTTTAGATATTATATACTATAGGTTGACTATACAACTTCACAAAAATGATCTTTCTGAAACAGTATAACACCATCATAACACAGCTCAGTAACAGGCTTGTACAAATAGTGTAATAATTCTATAGATACTACATCACTTCCATTTATTGTAGAGTTTCTAGTGAATAGGAAAAAAAAAAAAAACTGTTATGTGGAGTTCACCATATGCATGTGCAGTAGTAAATGGAATTTTTGATACCTTGATAGTAATTCCATTTAATTTTTTCCTAAGATGAGAAGGAAGATGTTGCTTACCTTTGTCTCAATTTGCTTGGTGTCTAGATTCTGAAAAAGCAGCTTTACTCTAGTTTTCCCATCATCTGAAGAGCCTTTGAGCTGAGAGAATTTAAACCTCCACAGCACGTTCTGAAAAGGAAGAAATTTGATTAAGGACTCGGTTACACACTCTTACCTAGAACTACAGATTGATGATCAAGCATTAGGGCAAAGCAAAGGATGCAATATTCAAATTCACTTATTAAACAATTTCTTAGAAATTCTCTGAAATATAAATGTTTCAGTTGCCTACATAGTATCAAAATCCATGGCAAAAGTTTAATTCTAGAAAGATCCGTGAGAATATTTGTATCAGTTTCAGTATGAATACAATTTCATACCATATCTCGATCTTTTATATTTCATCTGGCTCATCTGTATAATGAAGAAAATGTCTTACACAGATGTTTCAGAGCTGAATTTACTGATGTGTGCAATGTGGTTTGAAATTCTCAGAAAAATAAGCTATAGAAATTAAAAAATGTTATATTATTGAATGTCGTCCTGCAAACAACAAAAATATGTACTACATTATGTAGTTACTTGTAAAACATATAAGAATTCTAGGCTGCTTGGTCTCCTGCAGGTTTATACATGACATCTTACCACTGTTAGCAAATCCTAGATTGACTGGTATGTTTTAAAAGTTATGGAGATATCTTTTAAAAACAAATATTGTGAAATTATTTCTGAAACCAATGTAATTTTCTGTATTTATCTGAATGCTTGCTATTGGCCTGAAAATATGCATGTTTTAAAAAAAACACAAGGTAATAACTTGCATCTGGATTTCCTGCTTATGTTTCCTTAATGCCTAGAATCTTAATGAAAATTCTATGCACATGTTGAAATGTGATTCAGTCCCTGGACACTGCTAAGGAAACATAATTTAAATACTTTGAAGGCTATTTCAAAAGCAGACACAGAAAAAAGTTTTGTTCCATTTTCCAATATACCTCATCACAAAATATTTTTTTCATGTAGACCAGTGGTCTTCAGAACCCTAGTTTGAAAGGGCAAGTCCTATAAATAAAAAAGTCCCCAAAAACCTGATTCCACCTCCTGATTCCCTGCAGACATAAACATCACTGCCTTCTTAGATAAATTTAACAGATGAAGAAAAGCCCAACTACGTTAGAGCACTGTGATGGTGCTTAAACTTTACATTCATGAACAGATTTTACCTGGTTCCAGAGAGTCTAATTAGACCACCTTGAAAGTATTCAAAGCTTAAATTAATTTAGATCTAAACATGATAGGTGAATGTTTGCTATATAGTATAATTGCCAGGGTGGAGATGAAACAAGAACTCAGGAACAGTTTAGCAATAACAGGCATTGCCGCAGTCATCATCTCTCTCAACAGAAGACACTGAGAGGAAAAGAAAAGAAGCAGATGGCTCTGTAAGGTGGAAGAAAATGAACACTTTGGGATCCCTTTATCTTGGATGAGTGGCTGGAGACACAATATAGGGAAGATGAACCAACCAAGCCAACTAGTTAAAAACAATCTCTACAACCAGATATAAAGCAGCTGCAGGCCACAAAAGTATGTCTGTGATGGGCCCAAAATTGTAGAAGTTGAGTAAGTTAAGCCCATGATGACCCTGGAACAGAACATGTATGAAATGAAGCAATTTTTTCAAATAAGTTTAAGAATCTTGCAAAACTGTTCATGAGAAGAGCTTTCTAAAAGACAATTACACACCTAAGCAAAAGTTCTTGATCTCTTTGTCATTTGTAATAAGACGGTCCTCTTTATATTATTTTACAGACTGTAATAAAGAACATTTTTTTAATGACTACATGAGCTGGTTGCCCAAAGTTTGAGTTGAAGGGCAGATAGGGGACTGATCTTTTTAGAAGCCTGTATGAACACCTGCAGTGGTGTAAGACCATTCTTTACATCAACAGGTGACTTTAATTTGAAATTCATTATCTTGAAGAAAAAAATAAGTTTCACCAGTCAACTCCATCTGACAATTAGGGGAAGTAAGATGAACTGTAGAAGCCACCATTACTGACTTACTCAGGCTTGAGGATGCAAAGTACATTGCCATCTCTCACACAGATGAACAATAAATGTCTTGAGCTCTCCAGAATTTTTACAGTTTAACAACAGAATCAATCTATCTGACATTATTCTGTATTTCTCCTTAGGTAAGCAACAAAGGTTGATCTAAATTGTCATCATCAATACTGAAGGCAGGCACTGTGACTCCTTCCTCTCTATACGTATTATCGTGGTTCTACTGAATGCAGTAAGAACAGGATTTTAATTATGGCTCATTTTCTGATCTTGTAAAAAGCAGTATCAATAGAGAAGTTTATAATTTTAAAGGTGGGAGTACACCCTACCAATCTTCACATTTAAAAGAAACATTTTATACAGTCTAAACTAATGAGATTACTTTCTATAGTTAATTTGTGGCTACACACAAAATGTGTACAATTATGCAAAAAGCACAATTTCAGAATGCACTATCACCTGAGGCAGAGAAAGGCATGCAAACATATTTCCTGAAATTTTATGGCACTTCATAGGACAGCACACTTAATGCAATTATTCTATATTTTCAAATAACAATGATCTTGGTCATTACTTCTCTCCACAAAGATTTTGGCCCAAAACCCCCAAAATACCAACACACAAAAACTAGATCCTCTGTCAATATTTCAAAATGCAGTATGTTTCCTCTTAACTCAGAATGACTGACTGAATTTCTTTAATATATATTAAAAAAAAATCCTTTCAGTTTGGAGTTGAAGACCATATTTCAGAGGACAGACCTACTGTATAGTTCTGTTAAGGCAGAAATATTTTTTGTATGTATGTTTACTTCTGGCAAAAAAATGTATAAATCCATTTACAATAATTTAAATTAAAGTATTACTTTATATATAAAACAGTAGAATTATAGACACAGTTTGAAAGTTGGCATGTATCATAAACTATCCTGTGTAGGCATTTTATATATAGCCACTCCATTTTGCAAAGTAAGTGAATTTAATCTTATAGATTACGACTTTGAAATGTATTTGTCCTTGTTCTGTTTCTTTTAGATGTGGCCAAAATGTCTTATGATGGAAGAATACTTAATCCTATTTTATATCCATAGCTTTGAAACAAATAGAATCAGGTGACACAAGTTTTTAATGACTGGCAATCTTCTAAAAATCTTGACATTTTTTCATTACTAAGAAACCAAGTTCTCTGCTAAATGTAACCTTCATTTGCATTTATTACTTGAAAAGGAAATTACATTTTTTTATATCTGTCCTGGGTTTGGTTAATATAGAGTTAATTGTTCTCAGGGAACTGCCAGAGGGGCGCCGGGGCAGCTGGTCTGGGTTGCCAGGGCATGTCAATATCTTACATCTTTAAATCTAAAAAATTTATCTTTACATGCTAAGGCACAAGTATAATTGTCCCTTTCCTCAAACTGACTATATTTTAGTAGTGCTGTATAAATAAGCACAGTATGTTTGAGAAAGAAATGACAGGAACCAACATAAAAAAATTACCATTACTGATCAACATAAAAAAATACGGTTAATGATAACATCAGTAATAGCAAATCAAACCAGAATTATGTTTTCTTTTCTTTCTCCTCTTACCTTTGTTTTACTATCAAAACAGGTAAATCCCAGAGCAAAGTCGACTGTGAAACACAGGGTATCTCCTTGCCAACTGCACATATATGTTTTAGACTGGAAAAAAAAAGGTATGATTTTTGAGAGAACAATCATCATCATAATTTATAATATAAAAGTAATATTTTATGCAATTTTTTGTGTGAGAAGAAACTCAGCTGGCAACACTGATACTGCTTTATATTATTACATTTTAAACTTGTCAAAAACTTCTGAATGTAGGTCGGTATCAGATCTGTCAGCTAGACATTAACTGGAGGTCTTCTATATTTCAAGTCACTCTTCCAGAAAATAAATACCATATTCTTGGAAACCATCCCTTACAAAATGGAACACAGAACAAAGCCAAATCTTACTATTTCACAGACCTGATTTTTTAATAACTTCTGACATAATTTCCAGCAAATGTTATAGGTAACAGTGCCTAAATGTTTAGTGATTGCAATCTAAATATGAAAAGGCTATTTGTCTACTTGACTTCTCCATCTGATTTAAACTTTTTAGACAGTCTTTTTATTTTGCAACATTTTTTCATTGGTAAACTTGGGTGACATGCCAGTGCAGCACTATGTTAGTTAATGTTAGCTGGTGTAATTTAGTATGAGCTAATAACATTTACTCATTAGTTAGCACTGATACTTGCTAGAATGCTATATGTACACAAATTCTTTGATTATCTTTTAGGTTAGAAAGAAAAATTCTGTTTTATTAACAAAACCCAGAAGTTCTATTTAAACTTCTGAATAAGGTTTGCAGCAAAAAGTCAATTAACATGCTTCCTTACTTTTTTTTTTAAGCTAGCTAACTTGGATATATGACAGATTTTGAAGGCACATGAAAAAGCTTCTGCTGCTGATGAAATATGAAACAGCTTGATCACACTCATAATTCACATTAAATGGCAAAAAAGTCCATTGCCTTTAGCATGAGTAGAGACCAGATCCTGTCTCCAGCCTTTCCTCATCTCACCTTACTAGCCATTTTAAAAATGATGTTCTTGTGCTTTAAGAAATCTTTTATTTTCTTTTTTTCTTTCAAGGGAGCATTACTTTTCTCTCATTGATATTTCATAAATCACAATGTTGCCTCACACCTAAACATTTGTTTACATGAAATTTTTGTATCTGGTTAGTTTCTTTAAATTCCAAAAAATGGGTTTAACACAAGAATGGCCTAAAGGAGACTGAAAGCATTAATAAATTTACTTAAGTTGAAAATTTTCCTTGTAATTGTTTTTTAAAGATTTGTAGTACAAACTAAAACTTCTGTATTTAGTAATTTTAAAGGCTTCCTCATTCCACTATTTAAAAAAAAAAAACCCAAACATTTACACTAAAATAACTATTTCTGAGTTACAGGTATGACATTATATAAAGGATTTTGAAAGGGCTAGGAATTAAATTAATTTATTAGCACAGATTAGTACTAATTAGCTCAACAATGTCAGAAATGTATATTATTTCTGAATAAATTATTTTGCTCATTGGTGTTCAGCGATCACATTATTTGGCATTTAAAAAGACTTCAGTGATTGATATTCAATTAGAAGAACATTTAAATATCCCTACATTTTATTCAGTAATTATGAGGTGGCATTAGGTTCAGTCATAACTTATTCTCCATTATTTTCCAGTTAAAAAGGTTACACTAGTGAGCTCTGACTCAGCAAAGCAATTTTTAAAACATATTAAGTTAGATTCCTCCAATGGATAAGCATCTAATTGCTCAGCCACAAACGGTGAATTCTAAAATGAACTATTCACAAATAATTAGCCTGGGGTATTTTACAAATATTCCATATTTGAAAATAATGGAATTGGTTTGGAAATTATTTGCTGGCAAACACTAGAGACAAACAGAATATGCTGCATTTGCACTGTGATAAATATTATAAATACTTGTTTATACTTACAAAACACTAATAGCTTTTTCTTTACAACAGAATTAGTTTGGGTTTTGCTGTATGAATTTAAAAGCCTGCCTATTGCATTTGCTCAATGACTTTGAACAGGTTCTCAGAGAGCTCTGTTGTAAGGACCCCATCTCCGCTCATTAACACTGGCACAGAGCACTATCTCTTTTTGTTCTTGCCTTTGGAATAAACTTCCTGTACACTTGCAATTGTGTGATCTCCCTTGGTTATCTATGACAATTTTTTACACGGAAATTTAACATAAGAAATCTAGGCTTAGCTTTCTTTTAGTGAATTTTGCAGAAAATAAAATAGCACTGGATATTAACATCTTGAGAACTCACAGGTTAAGCAACAGAGAGGAAAAGAATAGGTTATTTTAAAAGTCTTCCTTACTGATTGGAAATTAGATTTCCCCAGGACTTAGGTCTAATACTAGCTTATGACAAAACTCTTAGGGATTGTAAGTAGAGGCAGATAAGAATCTACAAGGTTATCAACCTTAAGATATGTATTAAAATATTTTCCCATTGTACAGCTATACCCTAATAGCCACATTAATTTACGTATTTCATACACATATGAAAATTCAAAACATTAGCAAATGTGGTAAGTGACCATTTTAGGCTTGCACTGCTCCTAACAAGAAGTAAAAGTTTTTCCAGTTCTAAACTCTCATGCTTATCTTCCATCAGTTTTTACAACAGGAAGAGGACAAAGGACAGGTTGCTTCAGTACTCATAAAGACCGATGTAGGATTCTGTCTGACAATGAGAGGAGACTCTACAAATATGCTCAATGACAGGCCAATTAATTTCAAAGCTGGCTTTTATCATCATCAGTTATG
>NW_010307297.1:37766-42894 GCF_000700745.2 Antrostomus carolinensis
GAACAGATTTGCTAACCTGACAAGAAGGGCTTTAAACTTGTTTCATGGGTGTTAGGTACCCAAGTCAAGAGGTGAGTAAATGTTAAAACTGGAGAATGAATGAATGAATGGGAAAAGACTACAAGAGGGACTTCCGCATTTCCACTCAGAGAGGAGGGCATAAATATACCTCAAATATCTGTATAGTGAGAGACAGAACTCAAGCAACAAACAGAAAGAGGGACTATTTCATGTGTAGTCCCTGCCATACGACATGGTTAGAAGCACAAAGACTTGGTGGGTAATAGGTACCATTGCAGCCCAGTCACAGGCTGCTTAGGAAGGAGAGGCAAAGAAGAAAAAGATGACCTTTCCTCTTGAGTTGTCTTTTATATGTAGGAGTCCTTGGCCCCACAGAGCCATAGTTTAAAGCCAGAAGGAACCGTGCATGCCCACTAGACCAGAGGCCTTCTGATTTTGACACAGACATGTGGCTCTTCTGGGTAGACTGAAGTCATAAGTAAGTTTGGTTACTTCAGGTACTGTGCAGTTCAAATGCTTCAAAATAAATATGTACACACAATAGATTTTTGTAGTTACTGGAATATGAGCTTATTGAAATGTCTGCTTTAACTGGGTGGCCTAAATTTGCTTAAGCCCTATCATAGGTGTCCAGTGCAGTATCTCTGGAGATTTTTAAGATGTACAATCTTTTATTGTTAATCTGATGTAGGACTGTATTGTGTCCAAAAAATAGGAGTTCCATTTGGTTTTCTTTTTCACTAGAATTCTTTAAAATTGTGACTACTAATAATGCCGGTCAGTTGAGACGTAACATTCTGAGATCATCAACAAAGATTAAAAGTAAAAAACCCTCAATTTTATATATTTTTTAAGGAATCAGGGTAGTCAGTTACCAGACTCTTCAGTTAGTATTCCTTTTCATAAGATTTCCTTTATTTCATTGGCAAATAAATTTTCTAAGGAACAAATGAGATTCAGTGATGTTGCTCATGTAAGGGCAACAGAGAAAACTGTCATTTTGTATATTCCTTTAAATGGAATTTACTTTTATAACTCGAGTGCTATTATTCCCAATGCCTCATCAAGTTTACAGTTTTAAAATTCAGCTGATGTCTGGCTACATTGTGGTTAACTATTGTCTTGCATGAAGAAAATCCTCACTTTTGCTTTAACTACAGTATTCATATGCAGTATCTTCACTCATTCTGGACTCAACTATGTTCTGATCAGTGATTTTGATCAGCCAAAATACAGAAATAAATACAAGTCTTCTATGCTAAATGAACAGAAATTTGGTATGTACTTGATTTTGCTTGTTTATTTTCCAAAAAGCAACTGGAAAGTAGACAATAACATTACACTTTGCTGCTTAAACTACACACTTCTGCTACTTTGTCAACTACTTTATAGATGAATACATACATTTGCTCTAAAGGAACACAGACACTATTTCTCACTATACTCATGTTATAGAATTCAACATACACTTTCTCAAAAAATCCTGTAAAAATAATCAGATAGCAAAACATTTGGGCAAGAACAATATCCACATACATATGCATACAGTACACATATTGCACACTGTATTCATATTATTCATTTATTCACTCTAAGTTAAAATATGTGCTATGCCTCTGTGTGGAAATAATATGTCATCAATATAATAAATGCTAAAATCTTAATAAAGCTTTGACTTTGCTGAGAACAAGGCAGTCTTTGCATTAAAGTTAAATTAACATTATTTTGTTAATCTAATTAATATATTTTTGGAATATTGTTTTCCAAAGACAAGTCATCCCTTTTACATGTGAAATAACTCAACTGATGAGAACACAGTTTTATTTGTTCAGTAAAAACAGTACCTACTTCATGTATTATAAACCAGCCATCATCTGGTTCTCGTTTTTTTCCTTTTTTATAGTTAACTACCAGTGAATACAGATAAGTGCCAAGAACAATAGTGCTTGTGTTTAGCATATTTAATTTAGTGATGATCCCAAAATCTATTAAAGTTAACAGCAAAGCTCTTTTGAGCTATTTAAGATTTTTCTGTAAAAAAAAAAAGAAATTAAATCTTAGCCATGTGCATACTAAAATTAAGTGACTAAAAATCTCAAACAGAACAACCAGAAATACCCTAAACTGAGCACTTTTGCCTACTAAATGAGTTGACTTTTCAACAAAGTCCACAATCTCATAAACACTTAAGAAAGTGAATTGTGTACAGATGAAGAGAGTGTAATTCTAATGGGCTAAACTTATATGAAGTGATCTGTTTGTCATTCTCTGTTAAACTGGAGATTAACATAACAATTGAATAATTGAATTTAATTGTAAGAGTTTTCCCTAGAAATCAATTACTGTTCAACATTTCAGTCATATTAATGGAAGACTCCAGGGTTGCCAATTTGAACTCCTAAAGTTTCCATATCATTCAAATATCACTGATACTGGTTTCTTCTTATTTCTGAAAACAAATCCCACCTCATATTACATTTTCTTTTTTTTTTCAGTCTTTCTGTCCGTGTGGAAATTTATAAAAAATGGGAGGAAGTTTGTAGGACTTATTACACGAACTGAAATGCCTGAAACAGAGAAGGACCAAAATGATGTGCTCTTTTATTATGCATTAGAAATAAAATAAGACACAACAGCATTTAAAATACAGTGAGGGTAAGGAAAAAAAAACCCCAAAACAAAACAAAAAAACAACAGTAGACAGCTTGGAACACAGATTCTTGCATTAAGACTTTTATAAAAGCTATTATACCATACAGGAATATCAGGAGTAAGGTTTCGTAACGCATCTAATGTATTTAGCAAAACACGGAGTTTAGTAAAAGCCTTAATATGGGACCAGTTAGGTCAAGAATGAACTTTTTTGAAAATTTTACTTTTAGCATAAAAAAACTCCAAGTAGGATGTGGAGATGATGATAAGAACAATCAGAGTTTTTATGCTTGTACTGAGAAACATATCTCAGCCCACATACAGAGAGTGTACTACAAGGCATACCAAATTAAACCCCTTAATTCTGAAGACAGTCTGCAAAATGAAGTGCTTTTTAGACTCTTTGAAATTCCAAAATATTTGAATTAAAAATACACATACTTTGGCTTTCCCATATTTAAAAATTCTTATTGTTATTTTAGGATAAAATATTTTATATTACAAATCACCTTTTTTTTAAGCAAAACCTTCAGGAGATTTTTATACAGTACATTGAAACATTCTCATTCTCATTCTCATACATATGAGAAAACTAAATGACAATGAAATCTGACATTCATCAAAAGCATGAGAGTTTTCAGAAATTTCATGCAGAACAGACTTTCAAGGATCAAGTATATTCTTGTTCCAGATAACTGTGCAAAAGGATCAGTGAAATAATTTCTGTGAGTGTGCACAAATGAATACCACTTTCACTTAAAAATGTGGCACATCAGCTCATTTGGCCATACCTTTAGGAAATTCATCATCTCACAATTAAAAGGTTACAGAACTGTGACAATTACGGATAGATACAATTAAAATCACTTTATTGAAACAAAACAGATTGGCAACCGTATCCTGGGCTGCAGTAAAAGAAGCGTGGCCAGCAAGTCGAGGGAGGGGATTCTCCCCCTCTACTCCGCTCTTGTAAGGCCCCACCTGGAGTACTGTGTCCAGTTCTGGGACCCCCAACACAAGGGAGACCTGGACCAGTAAGAACGAGTCCAGAGTAAGGCCATGAGGATGATCCGAGGGCTGGAGCACCTCTCCTATGAGGACAGGCTGAGAGAGTTGGGGCTGTTCAGCCTGGAGAAGAGAAGGCCCAGGGGAGATCTTATAGCAGCCTTCCAGTACCTGAAGGGGCTACAAGAAAGCTGGGGAGGGACTTTTCCTAAGGGCAGTTAATGACAGAACAAGGGGAAATGGCTTTAAGCTGAAAAAGGGTAGGTTTAGATTAGATATTAGGAAGAAATTCTTCACTGTGAGGGTGGTCAGGCACTGGAACAGGTTGCCCAGCAAAGCTGTGGATGCCCCCTCCCTGGAAGTGTTTAAGGCCAGGCTGGATGTGGAAGGTGCCCCTGCTGATGGCAGGGGGGTTGGAACTGGTCTAGTGGAAGGTGTCCCTGCTGATGGCAGGGGGGTTGGAACCGGATGATCTTTAAGGTCCTCTCCAACCAAAACCATTCTATGATTCTGTGATTCTATGATTAACAATCTTGTACATTCCTTCAAAATGTGCAGTTGCTGTAATGGAAGGAATTGCATGTAATGCCCTAAATGATTTTTTTTAACCTATTTGACTGGGTAAGGTGCACAGGCATTAGCATAAAAAAGTACATGCTCTTCTAAAAGATAGTGATGTTATCTGATGATTTCAAGAAGATATCATACTTATTTTTTAAAAACTTAGATGCATATCTGTGGTTCAGGATATATGTATGCAAGAGACACACTGTCTCTAAAAGTAAGACTTTTCAAAGGACTTAAGTAATGGCTTATGATACTTTCACTGAACTTCAAAGAAAGCTCCTATTGATTTCAGCAGAAGCCGTGCTAGCTCAGTTCTTAGTGCTTTAGAAAATAAGACCTATGCTTAATACATTCAAGTTTTAAATGCTGGCTGTCTCAGGATACTGATATGCTTAAAACTTTTGTCTTTAGGTCATCTATTACAATCTGAGCTGCACTCATAAGTAAAATTACTGCCATACAAGAGCTGTTTAACTGAAATAAATACCTATCTGATCTAATCTATTTGTAATTTGTAATGCTTGTGACATTATAGCAGCTAACTGCAAAAATGGTTTTCTCAGTAGAGCTCTCATTGGACAGGCTGCCTTTTCAGAAAACTTCAGCATAACTGGCATCAAACATGAAACCACCGTGACAGAGAGACTAGGGCTACATGTGCAGACAGCCTGAAGGAAAAGTTCCTCTACAAAAAATTGTGTTCCTATAGGAAGACTGATAGGTCAACTAATTTCTCCTAGAGTAGGTTCAGCTATTACTTGGCAAGATGAGCAGGTAATGCAGTTATGGATGCCTACTCATGGTCATCGCATTCCCTCTGTAATAAGAACCTATGACTAATGTAAATTTGACAGAAGAAAGAGGACTTGCTACCCCTCTGCTG
>NW_010307297.1:42924-56229 GCF_000700745.2 Antrostomus carolinensis
GGAAAATGCAATGAGAGAAATGGAGGTAGGAGGACAAAATCAAAGGCCAGCAGCTTAGCAGTGGTCATCCTCTAGCAGTGAAATTTCAAAGTGCATTTTCTAGCCTAAGCTTATGTGAGGAAGAGATTGGGCTTCCTCATCTCTGTGCCCAAGCAACAGCTCTGTGGTTTTGTAGAAACTCATTTTTCCATAAAGAAAAGCCAGATACAAGAGTGACTTGAATGTTTAACAGTTTCCTGCCTCTAGATTGTCCCAAGTATATTTTCACATACCTGAGCCAGATTCTCAGTAGCAGGTATAGTAACCAGGTTGGCACCATTCATTTTAGTGGAACTCTACTGGTTTACTCCAACAAAAGCACTGACTTGTTTTTGATACAGTTTGCTATTATATAATAAAGGATTTTTCTTTCCCGATGTTCTATAAATTCTGGAATTTTGCAGTTGAAAAAGGATTTTAATTAGAAATATTAAAAAGAGACACTTGTAAGTACAAAATTAAGTTCTGAATTCTAAGGTAATATTACTCTATAAATTTGAAATTCCATGAGTAACTTCTTGACAGCTGTAATAGTTTCATCCTTATTCAAGTTCATAAGATTGTTTGTAAAATAATATCATTGTTGTTATCTAAATCTTTGGATTTATAAATAAATATAAATATATTGAGATATATAAACAAGTCTTTGGATTCATCCTTTCAAAATTAATAATTTGTAATTTTAAGATGTACTACTATTTTTAGAAATATTGGTGTAGCTTCATGAAGATCAACATTTTATTTTAATCATGTTTAAAATACAGAATATGTAAAGAAGATTTTGTTCAATAGCCTTGTAAATTGGTACATTCTCTTGCTTTTTAAAAAATTATACAAGATGCATTGCTTGATTCTCACCTGCTATCTGAATTTTGAATTATTAATAATTTTTACAAATGTATTTAAAACTCATCTGTATGGTTCTCAGCACCTTTCTTTGGGTTGGAGAATGGTGGGTTTATTGCATCAGTGTGAAAATGAATTAAAACCTAATAGCATTTCTAAAGATGACCTGCTAAATTGGAATTGTAATAAGCTTTCTGTACATAATGAAAACAATCGAAAACTTAATTGTATAATTAAACTGAGTGCTTCTGGTAACAAACTAATAAGCATTTTTTAATGATACTATACATCTAATTTAATCCAACTGCTATTTATTACCTCACCTAAATTTAAGGAGGATATTTATTTTGCTTATTTGTTTGTTTCAGAAAGTAGCTCTGAAATTAGCATATGGTGGTGTTTCCATTCTTAAAGGGATTTCTATATACAATTCTGTTTCATGTATGTTTTGTCATCACCACACCACATCACCACCACAGAATATAAAAGTAAAATAGCATTGCCAACTGTATTTAACTTTTTTGCATTTTAAATATACCATTAGGAGCTCACAAGGATTACACTGTGATCAGCCAATCCTATTTTACTTATCCTCTTAGTTTACCATAAAGAATTGCTAGATTAATAAGCTAGAAATGACAATTACTTCTTATTCAGACTGCCTAATTCCTGATAGATTTTGTTTGTTTAGGTGGATTTCTTTTGCTCAGTCTCAGAGGGTGATTTAGACTACCATTCCTCAAGCACCACTTAATTCCCAAAGATGCCTAGAAAAAATGAGTGTGTTTATTTTGACTGAAAAGTTATTGAGACACCCAAAGTCTTCTGAGCATCTCAGAAATCAGGTAGTCTGAAGAGTTAGGTTGGCTGTGACAGAAAGATGAGTGGAAACTTACCTAATATCTGCCCAAGTCCCAGTGGGGACACAAGTCTCTCATATCTATTCTGATTACATCTAACTTGAGTTGTTGCAAGATCAATTCAAAAAGCCACTGGAGAACAGCTAGAAAACCCCTGTTGCATAATGTTCCAGGAAGAAGACCCAGGCTGCCTGGGTCCAAACATCACAAACCATTTTCTTCATTTTTTTCTAAATCCAAAATCCTCAATTGGAATAGTACCTTTCATGCTAAAAAAAATCGTTTCAGATGAGGCTAATTTCACACTTCCTTGCAGTTTGCCATCATACAGTGGGAATGCAAGGAATACACATCACTGACAAGTGCACACCACTGTTCACATTCTCAGTGGCTTGTTGAATACTTTAAACATATATAAAGGAATGCTGCCAAAATATGCAATGATGTTCAGTGAGGGGAAAAAAAAAAATAGTTTAGAAGCCATTTGAACTTTTATGTAAAGGGATTTCTCCAGCTCGCTCCTAATTTTGAAATCATGAGGAGTTTATTGTTATCTCCAGTGGACTGAGAATAAAAGCCCAAATACATAAATTAATTTTGGTTCTTTGTGGAGCTGCTCAAAATATGGAAGCTATTTATCAACCTAATTTGGTGAAAATGTAGGTTTTTCAAATGTCAGTGCAGTTTTGCACAGTTCTTTCTTTTTGATCTCTCATTGTTTTAAGTGATTGTACACATCATAGAAACAAGAAGGTGATTTGAAATATAAACGTATTTTCATGTTATAAATCAACTACTGCTTATGAAAGGTTAGGAAGCAGTATGTATGAGTACAGTCACTACTATATAGCTATTTTATGCAATATAGTCAACTGAACACTTTTAAAGGGAAATTACGAGAAAATACTCCTTTCCTGGAATGGTTATTAAAATCAGTTGGAAGAAACCTATTCAATTCTGTATGTTTTCAATTAGTTCTAGTGAACCCTTTCAGAGCACTTTTAACAGCAATATGCATGTAAAATTAAGCAACAGTCCAGAACAAACAGCAAGTAGTTGTAGGAATGAGGAGATTGCACAGATTATTTCCTGAGCTGTGAAGCAGGGATGAGAGGGAAGCATTACATGGATAAGTTTTATAAAGAAAACTTTAAAACCATAAAACTTTACTAGAAAAACAAGACATGAAAACCAAAATCTGTCAACAGTATGGATTCTGAAAGGATTTGTACAATAAACAATGCATGTTTTATGGAAAGCAACTTCACCTTTCTCAGAGAATAATATTATGAATGGGTTAGAAATTATTTAAAACTGATGAACTGGTAAAATCTATGGCAAGATATTACAAGGAAATTAAAAGATTAATGGAAGAGAAGATATCAAAAAGTAACCAGGACCAGACACTTAAACAGAGATAGCGTGCATCAAGCAAAAAGGAAAGAGATACAAAGTTGAGGAAAAGATACTGGGCAAACCACTTCCTCAAAATAATTAGGTAATTCTTTTGTTTTGTTTTGTTTGAATTATCAATAACATGGTTGTAGACTCCTGAGACGTTTCATAGAGGTCGTTCCAAAGAACATACAGTGTATAGAGGGAAATGTTAGTCTGGAACAGGAAGATGGTGAACTAAGGATACTGTAAGATATGTTACTCTCACGTCTGTCATCTTTCTGCTTATGCTCACAAATGAAAACAGAGATTGGCCAGACTCACCAGAATTGAACAGGAATTCATTGTTGCTTACAAAGCAGAAAAGGAATCAATTAATTGCATTTGTTTTAACTATTGCTTCTTTTTTTTCAGAATTTTAATCATGGTCTTTTAGCAGCACAATATTTTTGGAATGAAAATTGAAATGGGAAACCTACAGAAAAAACAGCCAGGTCTGCATGCACAATTGCTCCTAATAATTATTTTTGCATTTATCCAGGAACAGACATAATCAGCAAGCAATTCTGAGCCACAATGAGCCAGTCCTGCTTACGTGTTTAGCAATAAGAATCTCACTATAGAGAATGTTTTTTGTTAACTCTTAGGAAAATAAGTAAATGTTAAAAATGCATACAAAAAGATAAAACATGCACAGAAACAGATACATGTTAACTGAAATATAAAGAGGGAAAATGAGGTAATTTCATAATACATTTATGTTCAAAATAGACTGCTTTTGGATTTCCAGTAATGTTCATATGACAGGGAATTAAGTGAAATATTATTACAACATTGGTGATTTTTTTTTTGGTTGTTGTTATTTTTCATGTATATTCCTCACAGGATGAATTTGTATCATTCCAGGAACATGAATTTTACTGCTGACATTCCTCTTAGCACAATACGTTCATATCCCTGTCCTCAACAAATATATATTATACTTTTATTTGCAGGGTTTATTTGTCTGTCGGGATCAGTCTTTGAGTTACAGAACAAAACGAAAAAAAGTTTGCTAGAATTACTTAGCTTTAAGCACAGAAAATAACCATACAGGAAAACTCCTTGGTTATTCTGTTATGATTGATTGCATCTATTTTAATTTTTGCAGTAACTCATATTAAACAACTTTTTTTGTCAAAGCACTGTAAATGGTTTCATTCAGCTGTGTGAGGATTCGAAAGACCTTGCAGCATCTGCATCACAGCTGGAAGCACGAAGGGAAAACTTTATTTTAAAAGTTGCTAGATAAATGAGGGAAGTATGTAACCATGTCTCCTCACCGCACACCAACTGCAGGTATTTTAGAGACACTGCAATAGATGACTTCCCTCCTGCATGTTTTTTTCAGTCTCCTGAGAGGACTTCCATCTTGTGAAGCAGATTCTTCTTCTGTCTTCTGTCATCCATGTAACAAATACAAAGTTTCAAGATGCCAAAACAGTTAGTTCAACTTTTCTACAGCTGACAGTGAAATGTATTACTGCCACTCTTCCCTCTGTCCACTACCAAATACTATTGTAATATCCTCCTCTATCCTCCTGTTGAACAAGACTGAAGATCCCACAGATCAAAATCATCCTATTGAGATGTTTCTGCATTAATTTAATGATTATATCCAAGACTCAGATGAGTCAAGATAATTTCCTTTGAAAATAATAGTTTGAGGAGAAGGAAGAATACTGGGTAAGTAACTTAAAAAAAGATGACATTGAAAAACATGGAATGAAATCCCATAGTCATGCCAGACTACTCTGAAGGGTCAACGAATTAGTAAGAGATCTGGAAAATGTGCTAATCTTTTATTTTTGAAGATTGTCTACACTGTAAAAAAATTCAAGAAAAGATAAATTACTTAATCTGAGCTTTATTAGTTGGTCTTTCACTGTTTAGGATGTTCTGGGTGAGACACAGAGGCTTGCTGGGATTTGTGGGAGATGACTGAACTTCTAGTCATGATTGAAAGGACCTCACTAACTATATTCCTCCATTGCAATGCTGACTTTTATTACTAACCTCACAGAAATACATTTGAAGAGCACTTTTTCTGCCTTTCAACTGATTTCCTACCCTACTTTTATTGCATTTCTATTGCTCCATCTCTGCAAATTCTGCTATCAGTGAATACACTATTTTTATTGGAAGAAAATATAGCTATTTCTAGCACATGGATTTAACATAAGTTTGCTTACTATCATTGTTTGTAAACAGATTAATTTCATCAGAGTTACTGAATTTCACAGTTTCTTGGTAGACTTGTTTTTGTAAGCATTTGCAGCTTGAAATATAGCTTTAAGACAGCTGAAAGGGGAACAATATTGTGAGGTGGATTTCTTCCTGCTTTATTGCATTCTTTCTGTCTTGTAACGCTGCTGCCATTTTCAGAAGAAATGTAAGAAAATATCACACAACACAGACAGATAAAATTCAAAAGCACCTTTGAACATACCACTGCACCTTAACATTTCTTTTCATAAACTGAGTAAAGACAGAATCTTCTCAGAAATACAATCCTTCTTATAGAAACACCAAATACAAAGAACATGCACAGGATAAGGTTAACAACAACAATGTCAAAGACAAGATCCTAATGACCCTCAACAATAAACAGAACCAAGCTACATTTAAATAAGAATGTCTGAAATGACACTGCAATCCAACACCTGCCATGAATCATGCCCATTCATGTTATGAATACAACTGCAATTATGGTCCTTCTCCAAAAGAAATAATTTTTATGGACGATCTAACCTACTGGTGACAACCTTCAATTTTCTGGATAGTGAAATGCCAGCTATTTTTTTATGCCTTGAAATAATCTACGTAATGTTAAGTTGCACCTCATTCATGCTGCTCTTGATATCCTTCTGAAAAGAAGGGCATTCAAAACAGAATTTATGTTTTGAAAGAAGAAAGAAAATAGCGGAGTCAAAAGACTTTTCACTGCTGGAGAGTGACTGCAGCACTTTGCATCCTACTGACAATAGTGGTTTACAACAAACTTGAATGTATGCAGCTGAGTGAGAGAAAATTAAGATATGGAAACATGCATATGGAGACTTAAGCATTTTAATCAGGATTTTAATTTAATGCCTCTCCTGGAGGTTTCAGATAGGTGAAACCATAGCTGGAAGAAATATTAATGTTTTTTGTGTGATACGGGTCTAGGAGATTGTTGGATTCATATGACTAAAGATCATTCCATAAGCAAAGAATTGTTCCTTAATATAGAGATTGTTAAGATGCAAGAGAACAACAAGTTTTGAGATTTAACAATAAATACTTCAGAAATCAGATCAGATACAGAACCAGCTAATCTCCACCCTCATTATACTTAATTTTAATTATATATTATCTGCTTTTTATATGGATAATAAATAGGAAAATTGAATATCCCTTTTGTTGCCCCATCGGTCTGAAAAGACAATTAGAACCATTCTAAACAAGTACCTGCAAACCTTGTCAGAATCCCAGAGATGTGGAAATTTAGAAGATCTGATTCAACACCTGTGCTAGGACTCCTGTTCCTTGCAAGCTGTGCTAATGCTGTGATCTCTCTATCGTAAACACCTTTAGGTGGTCCCTCCAAACCTGAACATCAAGCTTGCATTTGTGCCAAACTGTGTAAAAATATTTTAAATTGGAGAAGGCCTAAACTCTTAATTCATATATTCCCATACCACGTATCCATTTCACTTGGGAGTATGGATCTAAAAGTTCAGCTAATAACTTGTTTAAATAATCACACAGAGGTGCTTTAAATTGTAACTTAAATAGAAATCAATTTATCTTCTCTGTCTTCATACCACAAAATACTCCTTTAGAATAAAGTATCTGCTTTAGGATAAGCACAATAATTCTTTGGACTCCACTCACTGATTCTACTGGGAGCTTGATCACCACAATGCTAATAGACACACACATTTTGACAATTATATCAAGAATCTTGATCTTAAACTTAAAACCACCTACTGGGAAGAGCACCATCAGATCTGAGAAAATAATTGACTTGAGACAACTTTACTAGACAGTAGAAAGTGATAATCTGCTGTTTAATTCTGAGAATTGAAAACTATCACAAACTTTCCTCTCACTTTTATGCTGAGTCTTCGAACTCTTCCAATGTTAGCAAGGACAATCCCAATTTACAATTTACAATGTAAGAGCAAAATATTTATTTGACAACAGAACATATTCACCTTATGTGAGTGGAAAATAAGCTTTCTGGAAGAAAATGCTCAAGGTGGACTAAATAATCTCCACAGAAATTATTTTCCACTTGTAAAATGTATTCATTTCCAGTTTCTTATAACCAAGGTGACCTTATACATTACTACTTCCAATTTTCAAATTGTCATAACATGCTCACAGACTGTTATTACATAGTCATTGACATACAAATATTGATTTGATGATGAAGCTATTAGCATATTAAGGTGTTCTCAGATACTTAGCCATGGAACACATCACTCTGATGCAATTATTAAACATATAAATTATCTAAATACTTGTTATACTTATTTTACGGATGAAAGAGCTCCAGCATTTAAATTATTCATTACTTACCCCTGTTCTTTGAACTTCCAAGAAAATTGCTCTTTGAAATGATTTCTCCCACACTGCCAACTCGCTGCCCAGCTCTACATTGAAATAATGACTCTTGCCATGCCCAACCATAACACTGAAACAATACGGCCTCTGGTCTTCAAGCTCAAAGTCCTGATGAATGCCTAAATAGAAGTTTGCTTGTAGCCAGCAATCATCAGCAAGCCAGAGCTGAAAGACATGTTTCAGTATGTGATTCTTCATCTAGCAAAAACAAACAGTTAAAGCAACATTGTATTCTGTAAGTAATGGGTACTTGGATATGTTATGTCATTATGTTAATTACCTCGAAGAAATGTTCTGAGCATTAAGTAATAATTTCAAAGACAGCTTCTCTCTTTGCTTCTTATTCATTTTAGCCTGTATCATGTAATCTGAGCTACTTCTGCAGTTCCAAAATGCTGTCAAAGTTACCTAAGCAATACATACATAATTTAGAAGGAGTTTGTAGCATTATATTGTTTACAGTGAAAAGAACAGAAATCCCTGAATTGTTTGAACACAATTCAAGAGCTGTGTATCAGTGTTACAGGAGAATACAACTACTTGTTTCTAATTAGGCTCCAATATGCTAAAAACCAAGGAATGCAGTAATTTATCAAGCACCCAAGGGCTAATTCTGGAAATGACAATGTAAACATGAGGCAAGGTATAGGAAGAAACACATGAGATAAAAGAGATCACATTTTCAATCATCTGGTTGTTACCACTAAATGGCCATGAATATGCAAGTATGTGATATATAGATTAATTTTAATTCACATATTTGCCTATGCATGTTTGTGTATGCAAGTGTGCCTTTACATGTATGTATGTATACATACACACAAATCTAAAATATTGGAAACATTTTTTTTTAAATGCCATTTCCCCTCTGGATTCTTATTTGCCATGTTTATCTCATGTCATAATAAACATAGAAGAGAAGCTTACAATTAGGTAACAAGTGCATCTTGCCTTAAAATCCATCTTTTGTGAGAAGACACAATAGCACTCTCCACTGCCTTTGCACTAGTTCTAACCAGCTTCTGAAATCCTCAAGAATACCCTCCCTGAACAGTTTTTACAACATAAACTCCATCTTTCAGTTTTCAATGTAGAAATCTTAATCTGTTAAGATTTTTTTCTATCTTTTTGGATTTGCTCAGTTTGCCTCTTTGTCATTTATGCCAAAGAATCAACAAAAAAGAGGTTAAAGTGTTGAATTTGAGCTTTTGTACTTTAGCTAATGTACTCATGAAGACTGGCAATTAAGCATTAATTTATTAAAATGTCAAGAACACTAAAGAGTTAGATCTTGGGTAGTTTATTTCCCACTTATTTTTCTTAATTAAAAAGTATCACAGAATTCGCTTTAAGGAATAGATTGCCCTTGAAATTACCAGAATATTCAAGGAGGGCTGAGTTTGAAATCAGTACTAACATTTCAAGAAGAAAAAAACAAAACCCAGACCACAGCAAAATCTTCTCAAAATGCATAATAAGTAGAAATTTCATTGCTGCCTGACTTAATTTATAAGAAAAAAAGTAATTTTTTAAAAAGATTAAGGAGACAGAACAAATAATCTGGGACAAGGCCTCTGCTCTTTAGTGTTGTCTTAATGGTGGGTAGGACCTGAAGTTGCCCACGTGTACCCATCTGGAGACACGGTGACATTAAAATAATGCTATGCCCACAAAAATATGGCTGTGCGCCTGCAGCCCATGCTCTGGAGCTGAGCTCAAGTTCCAGACTCCAGGATTGCCATTTTCCTGGGATGGCACTGCCCAAAGCCCTTCTCTCTCCCCACTCTTGCCAGAGAATTGAACCTTCCTCCCCAGCCCAGTGACAGCAGGCTTACAACTGAAAAAACAACAGAAAAAGCAGGCAGCGACTGATGGGCCGCAAAACTGACAGCTGACATTAGCAGAAGCTTTTAGCAGCCATTTAATGGAACTGACACCTCTGTAAAATGCAGATCTCGGCTCATGTTTGAAAGCTATTTTTTATAGATTTCTGTCAAGTTCTGTGTGCTCCTTGTTCTGTTGGTTGTAACTTTATCATGGTTTCAATTGTTTTGTTTTGTTTTGTTTTGTTTTGTTTTGTTTTGTTTTAAATCACAGTCAACAAAATTTGTGTAGGAAAAATGCCCATGTTGATGAAAGATAGTTTGGGACAAGTAGTTAGAGCAGTGAGGACATGGAAACTCCCTGCCACACCTTTCTTTGAAGTGGTCATTTAGAGCTACAAAGAACTCCCCCTATATGCTGAACAGGGCAGTAAAGGGGAACAGTGTTATTGTCAGGTCTATGATTTTTTTTCTTTTTTTCACTTTTCCTTCTGTAAATTGTCCTGAATAACTGTGTTGCATCAGAAAAAAACAATCAACTAACCAAACAAACAAAAAACTTCTTCAGTTCTCCTCTGGTGTAATGTTAAGTCAAGATCTGTACAGGTAATAGCAACAATCTTCCTTCTCCACAACATTTGTACATGGTCAAAGAGGAACAGCAGAGAGCAGGACAGCAGCTGCTGAGAACTAAAGCTGATTTGTAATTTTTCAGTGAAACAGCATTTTATCTGAAAAGACTCATCTTTTTGCTTTTTTTTTTTCCCTTTACCCTGATATTTTTTTTTTAATGCAAAGCGGTTTTTGATTAGAGAATTTAATCTATCTGATGAAACTTATTAGAAAATACATTCTGTAAGGCAATTATTTACACAGATTGCTAAAGTTTTGCCCAAAATCCTTGCCTGGGGGAAGCTAAGCAGAAAACATGACACTGTCCGTAGATGGTGGGGAAAAAAAAAAATAAAAAATTATATGGTACAGATATGCACCATGTTGTCCTTTGTAAGGTAAAACCCACTATAATATTTGCAAATTACAAATGATCTAAAAGGAAATAATTTTATACTTCTAAGTCCTGAAATTAAATAAAAGTATCATTATATAGATCAGGAATTACAGTAAAAGCTTACATCACATTCACTTAAAAATCTGAGGCAAAAAGAAAAAAAGCAATATCCAGCTTCATTATAGTTAGCTGTGTGTCTCACCTGTACTTCATGAGACTAACTCTACTACTGAAAAATTTCTTCAATATGGAAGCATTTTAGTAACTTGCTCACTTAGAACTTAATCCATTTTTCATATTCTCTTATACTTACATAGCTAATGCATTAATCATTACTAATGGTGTTTTTTAACAACAGATGAACTATTTGAATGTTATCTACTCCCAGTTAAGATTAATTTGAGCTTATCATCAACAGGAAAAGGCAAGCTTTCTTTACTAAGTAATATAATTGTAATCATTAGGAAACCTACCTTGTGAATTTTAAATAGAACCTCACAGAGGTTATAGATTTTTTCAGCTCGTACCCAGTCTAGTGTGCTTACCTATAATATCAAAAGAAAATATTAACAACAGATTCCTTATTCTAAACTCATGTACAGATGACAAAAATTAAAGATTTCACCCACCATTATTTTACTGGATGCTCTAAATATAGACATGTTACTACATTTAATATCCAACATTTAGAAAAGACTGTCAAATAGCATTCAATTTTTACATAAACAGCATCTACGGGAGTCTTACTAATATAAAATGTATTGAATAATTTAATTGATGATTTTGCCCATTATTACTAAAGTCTGATGGAAACCTGTTTGTAAGCTCTGTCATGAGTTACATAAGGATACATTGTCCATTATGCTAACACAGAGAGAACTCAGAGTCTCAAACCCAAAGTCATTCAGTTTCATTTCTCGATTTTAAAAAATCTTACAATCAACAGACCAATATGCATTCCTAAATTCAGATTTGAGTTTACATACACTAGGGCAGTAATATCTTAATATTTATATTAAAAAATGAAAAGGACTATGTGACTACAATATTTGAAATTAATAAGAATGTCAACTGTATGCTTAATAATTAATATGAAAAGACATATTTTTTGTTTTCTTTTGAATTCATTACTTTATCCTGTTGACATGACAGGCTGTTAAATTTGGACAGTTAGAATAATATTTGAAGTTTGTCCCTAAATTCTAGATCACAATATAATGTGATAATCTGTTTTTAAAAAAAAAAAAATAGTACATAGCCTATGTAGTTTGAGGGGGGGAAAAAAAAGAGAGAACCTATATATAGGAAAAATAAAGGAAGAATACACATTATTTTGATTATATACTTCAGTGCAAAATCCTAGCTCTTGGTGAATGTACAGGAATGGCTACACAGACCTAGAAAGAATTTGACTAAACTGTAGCTCTGAGGCTGTTAGCATGTGGAAATAAGTGTTTTGGTGACTGTAATAGCAACCTGGATACTTTAAAATACTAGAGCAGATGCAGCTTTGTCCTGTTCTTGACCCTCTCCCAGAGAGAAGAAAGCAGAAAAATCAAATTAAGGTATATTTAGGTAAAGTAAAAGCTGGCTGTAAAACATCTGGCTTATGTGGATGAAACTTAACTAGGAAACAACTATGAAAGTCAATAACATTCTTTTTCTCTGTATTCACAGTAGCACATAATTCACCTATAATAATCAATCTTGTTCCTAATGTTTTGCATGAAGAACAGAAAAAGGTGAATTTCCAGTTTTTCATAAATTCTAAACCCTTAAGCAAAATAGTAATAAAATGGTAAAAATCCAAACCACAGCAACACTTAGCAGCAGAATGATGTGACTTCTACTGATTATTAAAAGTTAAATGTTGGAGGAGTAATGCGAACTTGGTGTTAGTTTCCATCTAATTTTATATGTTCTTATGTTCACTGCAACTGAAACAAATTAACTTTATTATGGAGTGGACCTCACAGCTATGTGTTTCAAAGAAGTGTTTCAGAATTTACCCAAATTCTTTCTTCTTAGTGTGGAAAGCATCCCACCTAAATTTAGACGTCAGAAGTATCTAATCTTAACCTAATGTAATTCTTAATAATCTAATCTTAATTTCAACATATTGGGAAAAAAAAAGGCAGTGCTTTCTGCCAGTTTCTCTAACTTTAGATTAGATCTATACAGTCTAGATTATTAAATTTAGATGAGATGAATAATCTATTGCAAATGCAACTCAAGACCTTTAGAAGCGAAAGTTCTATGACCACATCTTTTCAGGATGTAAAGGGATTTATATTGTAGGGTTCAGTTTTTATATTTTAACAACCAAATGAAAAACAACGCAGTAGACTATGTAACAGCATGTTATATGCTTTCTCTTTCTGTATTATTGTAATTTCTCATTGCAAATTAAAGCTCAAAACACTACCTGTAGTTACCTTTAAAAGTACTTAGTACTACTTTAAATGAACTTCATCAAATTTAAATCTAATGTTAGCTATTATAGAAAATTAAGTTTAAAGCAAATGTAGATATTATAATTGTCTTCCTATCACTTCATAAAACGTAGCAATTTTTAGAGTCATATCTTTCTAATTTTTAGATTTCTGTTACCCTTTGCTTTCTAGTAAGGTCCCCTCAAATTTTTTTTTTCCAGGTTTTTATCTGAAATAGAGCTGGTTTTCTT
>NW_010307298.1:0-651 GCF_000700745.2 Antrostomus carolinensis
CGATGCAGCCGCTGCCGCTGTCCTGCTGCGGTTGTCTGTGAAATCAGATGAGGGGATGGGATTTACCCCGCCTGTGAGTGCCACCTGGGTGGTGGTAATTTTGATCAGCAAACTGTGTTTTAAATGTGCTCAGGGTCTTCAAAGAGAAGGCCCTTGGTTAAAGCAAAGTTCTGGTCAATGCAAATGCCGGGTGTTCGGAAAAATGAGACTGTTTGAAGTGCTTGTTGTTGAATCACTACTATATTCAGTTCTTATATACAGTTAAAAATAATATCTACTGACTTTATTTTGGTTATAAGTACAGATTTCACTGTGACATGAAGCAAAAAATGAAACCTTAAATTACAAAATCAGATCATCAGCTACAGTACTTTAAAAAGGATACTGAGGGAGCATGGATAGCAAGTGGTTAAAGAGAGAGTAAATAAAGGTGTTGGGTTTATGATAGTCAAAATACATCTAAAATCTTTAGTTTTCCCTCTAGTGAAATAAGTATCACAGTTCAAAACAGAGGTGGGATATATATCTTCTTTATATCTGGAAGACATAACATATATAATAACAAGATACAGAAAAGCAGAAGTGATGAGTTTTCCTGCTGGAAAAATACAACATTAGTAACACAGCATATTCTTTTTAATTTACTGTTCT
>NW_010307298.1:669-15000 GCF_000700745.2 Antrostomus carolinensis
TCCCAGTGGCACTGCTGACTAATGCTGCCAAGTGCTGAGCACATCCTGTCTTTTGAGAAAACAAATGATGCCATGGGATAAGGAAACAGACAAACAGAACAGCACACACCGTGGCAGCTCACTGAACTCCCATCCTCAGTCAAAACTGAGAGGGTAAAACACAGTTATAAGAGCATGATTAAAAGAAACAGTGATTGACAAACAGACAATATACTGCCCACGATAAGGACTAGGAAGGTCAGGGCTTGGCATTCAAGTGTACGTTTCAGTTATCAGCTAACAGAATATTAAGATATGTAATTGTTTTACAAAATTGAATGTCCTGAATAAATATTTTAAACTCCATTTTAACTAATCATTGCATTGTAATATCAGTTAGAAGTCATTAAGATTGCTAACTTAGTAAAAAACCACTAATTTAACTTTGAACATTAGTTCTTTATTGTTATATATATTCTTTATAATTGTTGATTTAAAAAAAAAAAAGTTAATTAGCGTTGTTTAATGAATTAGCTTTAGTCCCTTGGAGGAACGAGAGACAAACGAGTATTAAGCACACAGAACCAATGTCTTTTATCTTACTGGTTTGGTAAAGAAGTTACATACATGTAAAGACTTGTAAATATTCAATGACTGAGAAAATAGTTCCATTGTGTAATTTTGTTTTCTACTTAGTAGTTGTTCATTTGCATATCTATTTCCACCTCACTTTACTGTAGGTATTTCTGCGTGGAAATCCATTCAGTTTCTAGGTAGTGCACACATTCTAACTTCTGGTTCATCTCTTTCATTGCAATTTTTTATTATTTGTAAAAAGACAATTCATACATTGCCACATAGAAGTGATGATTTTATCTTATATACAATGTTTATCTGGTATTGGAATTTTTGTTTCATGGAGCCTGATGTTCACAGATAAATTCCAGACTTTTTAGAATCAATCATATCGTCCTTCAGACCCATCTTGCAAATATATGTTGAAGATTCTGTTAGTAGAATTTTTACTAAAAATAGGAATTGTATTAATAATATGGAATTATATGGATGCTTTTCAAAATCCTGTCTTTTTGCTTACACAGTAAGGTTTATGTGCTACAGTGTCTCATCACTGATATTAAGGCAAATTGTTTATAAGAAAATGTGTAAGTGACTTGAAGCCTGAGCAGTTAAGTATTCTTAACATCTACACAGGTGAAGGGTCTAGATTCCTGCATTAATGTGTGCCTGGTAAAATCTCTTTTACTTCAGTAACATTTTTTAAGTTGATCAAACTTAACAAAATTTCAGCTGTTGCTTCTAAAATACACACAGTAGAGAATGAGTAAGTGTTTCAATTGGTTGAAATTTCCTACTCTTTAAAGTGAGGACAGGAAGACCAGTCTGTCTGAGCAGCATATCTAAAGAGAAATAGGTCATATGTTTTAAAAATTTCTATGTGCAGACCACTAATATGTTTAGGCAAAATTGCATCATTATGTCTATGGAAGTGGATTCAGGTTTATTTTTTAATTGCAGTAAAAAGTTCCAAATTAAACTGTATAATCTAACAGTTTGATAGATTTTGCAGGGGCTTTCTGACATTTATTGTGTTTCCTAGAAGGGCAAAATCTTAGGTTGGTTGAAGTTTAGCCTCACATGCAAAAATAGTTTTAATTAAAAATAAAAATGTTCTTTGTTCTGCTTACATTTGTGCATATTAGATCTTTTGACATAGTATGAATGAGAAATATATTAATTCATAGATCTATTTTTTATATATACAGTGATCGCTGGATTATATAGTCCAGAAATAAATGAATCCCAGCCATGAAGAAACTATGAATAAAATCAGTGTGGTGAACCTTGATAAACTTTTAGATAACTTCTCAGAGATAGAAAAGGTAAGACTGTTGAAACTGCTATCTGAATATTTTGTGACACTTTAATAAGCTTTTCAAGTGAAAATTTATTTGAAGTGGTATCAGTTTATTCTTATTAATATGCCTTGTAATACCCACTTTGCTTGGGAAGTGTTTGTACTGACGGTATCACAGAGTGGTGTGAGTGACTCCTGTGAGGTCTGAGAAGCCTTTGTTCCTGTGCGAGAATTTTAACAGCACAGAGGCCAATTCTGGCTCTTCGGGAAGAGTGTGGAAGTGTCCCTTTGTATCAGCAGCTGCTATTGGAGATAACAGTATTCCACAGCTTTGCTGGACTGTCTTTTTCAATAAATTGTTCCTTGTTCTAGAAAAATGTCATTGCCATAGCAGGAGCATCTGTTCTTTTATTCCATATGTGTTGAGCTCTCTTCGTTTTAGGTATGTGTCGGTTTTTAGAAGATTGATCCACGGAGGAAAATCAGTACTGTATTTCTTGTTAGACCCACGTTGTCCAGCTCTCTGGTGATTTCCTGATCAGTAAATCTGTACTAAAGATAATATAAAAGGGGCACCTGAAATAAATTTAGCATTTCTCATGGAAAAAACATATACCAGTTCCTATTCACACCTATTACTCTTGTTGGTGCTCAGCGAGGGCGTTGACAACCTCATATGCAAAGCAGTAGAAAGAACCTTGCTGAGGATTGATCCAGACTGTGGGCTACAGAACTGAGAAGAAACCCGTTTATAACTAGTGATGTAAGTCAGCATTCTTAGTTCTGCAGGGTAAACTCACAGGAGCAGGGGCTGTCAAGTCCAGCATTGTTTGTCTCTATAACGGAGTTTCCAGAATGCCAAATAATACAGGTGTGTGAATGCAGTGTTGTGAAATTGTTAAATTTTCTATTAATTTAAAACTCAATATTTAAAACTAAATCAAAAGATATTAATATAACTTCAGTCTTTTTCAATTTTTCTAGAAAATATCAGAAATTAACGAAGCAAATAACCTACTGGTTCTTCAGCTGGAAAAATGTAACAGCTTGTTAACATTAAGCCAAGCAAAGGAGGAATCAGTAAAAGAAGGTAAGTTATTTTTTAAAAAATGGTATGCATATGTTCAGGAAGTTCTGAGAAATATTTCCATTCTTTTCAGTCATATCAAATACAAAAATAAAATAGCAATGATCTGAGACGCTGTGTGAAAACAGTAATGCTTAATCTCAGTACATGTAAAAATCTGTCTAATTTGCATAAAGCAGACAACTTTAATCCACAAACGTATCTTGAGAACTGCATGAAAGTAGCTGTTTTCCAGTTGATGTCAATATCCATCCACTTCAAGATACTTGTGAGTGCATGCAGTATTTATGAAAGAAAATCTTTCCTTTTGTATTTTCTTTCCTTTTTTTCCTCTTAATCTTTTTTCTTTTCATTGTGTTATCTCCTTTTCCAAGGAAACAATGTGTTGGCAGGTAAAGAGAGAGGGGCTCAGATGAGGTTGGTACACCTGGTGATGTTCCTGTGCCCAGACATTTACCTTTCCCATCCGTACAAGCCCCTTGAGCTTCTAGTGAACTGCCACAGTTGACAATGCCAGCATTTTTAAGCAGACTAACATCAGTAGTTTTGCTTAAAGTGCTAGCCTGTGACTTAGTTAATCCATAAGCCACTCAGATGTCTGTGTAGAACAACAGGATCCACATTTGGGAGAAGTAAGGTCAGGACTGACAGCTGTTCCATTAGTATCAATATGAAAAATGTTATGTTTCACCTGGTCACCAGAAACATTTTGCCCAATGAGAAGTGAGCTCAATGCATTCTGAAACGTGTGTCTTGCTGCCCTCTGAAATGTCAAAGCTTACCTGTAATTGGAAGTTGCATGTCAGACTGGTGGGGCTAGTGCTCTGCCATAACATAAAGAATCGTGTTTCTTAGTTGCTTGTGTGACTTGTTTTGTTTAGGGACAATCTGATAGCCCAGTTTGGGGTTTGGAATATAATTTGCCTGTACCATGCTGACTTGTATATTGAATTTTTAGTATTCCTCTTTGCATTTTTCTCACTTAAACTAATTCTGTAAGGACCTTGGGTATTGGTGGGATCTCAGTGTCTTGTTCTGCCTAGACATTTGTGTGACTTATAGAGGACTGAAAAGCTGTCCAAAATGATTATGCATTTTATCTGTGTGAGATTTACTCTCTGAAGGTCAGATTAAACAATGTGACAGCCCATTTTGTGTTTATAATGTCAGTGTCAAGATTTTATCTCCGTGACATTTCCAACTCAGTTATAAAGTGTAAGGAATAGCATATGATCCTTCAAGGTTGAGTTCAGTTAAGCTGATACCAGTGTTGTGAATTTATTCCATAGGCAGTACTTGTGTTACTGTCAGCTTTAACATGATCAGTTTTGGTCTTATTTCTTTTACTTTGTATAGCAGATTTCATTTTATGGTGCTGATAGTTATGAATGATAACAATAATTTATATTAAGAGGATTCAAACTGTTTAATGGAAGCTAAATAATGAAATGGCATTTACTGTTTTACAGGTGGGAATTATAAGCCTCTACATCATAATAAAAAAGTTGCCAAATAAAGGAGGAATCAAAGAAAAAACTATTAAATTAAGATTTATTTTTTAGTTCTAGAAGTGTATCTTTTCAGATGGATATTTGAAAAGAACAATAATATCTAGTACTTAGCAGAGATTTGTGGTTGCTCTGTCTTCTGTAGTTTATAGAGTTGCTGAAAAGTGCTGCAGAACTTTGGTCTCTGACAAGTGAACTTGCCAAAAGTTGGGAAACAGAGTAGGAATGAACTTAGTTTCATGCTGGAGTGAGATTGCCAGTTGGTTTCACTCAGATCTTCACTAGGATTTAAATAATTTAGCATAATCAGAAATGAATTGGAAAAGCTACTGAGTGACTGAAGTTTGCTAACGATGCTAATCTGTTCAGTTATACCAAGAATCTCATGATGCAGAACGACAAGTGATAAAAAGGAGAGATGAAAACCAGTAGCAGTGCATATGGGAGGCATTTTGTATAAACAGTGGTTGGCCCTAGTTGGCTGCTTCTCAGGAAAGAGATCTTGGTGTCCTTCTGGATAGTTCTCTAAAAATGTCAGTGATGAAAGAAGCAAACACAGTGACAGGAGGAATTATGGAAGAAATAGAGAAACAAACCATAAACTCTGTGATTTTCATGTAATGTCTGGTCCTCCCCACATTTCAAAATGGGCATACCATAACTACAAAAGACAACAGAGAAGGTGGCAAGGTTTGGTGTTGCCAGGGCAGAGCAAGGGACAGGGAATCAGGAACGAGTCATGCAACAAGGCCCACAGAGGTGGGGGCTTCACCAGCCAAGACTCACTCCCACCGTACCCATGCAGGGCTGGCCCAGTGAGGGCTGTCAGGGTCAGCCAGAAGTCCACATTCCCAAACATGTATGTAATGATGGAACAGGTCCAAGGTCAAGACAGGAGGCTGAGTCAGGATCAGGTTCAGAAATGGTAACAAGGGCCAGACATGGTCTAGTGATCACTAGCAGGTCCCTACTGATGAAGCAAGAGTGAAACCAAGCCAGGAAGTCACTCCCTAGGTCATGACCAGGGTCTAGAGCTACATGGTATGTGGCTGTGACACAGCTGCAGCCTAGACCTAGGCAGGCCAAGGGCAAAAGCTTCGGTTTAAAAGCAGCTCCCAAGGGAAGGAGGGGCAGCCATTTCTGAGTCTTCTTCCAGCTTTCTTCAAACAGCTTTTATCAAGGTCAGCAGCTGTACTCTTTCTAAGTTGGCCTTGAGCCCATGCAAACACCCAGGAGGTGGGTGGGAGAGAATGCCCCTGGGGCCCTCACAGGTTTGGTCACGATTTTGGAACATCTGAAGAAAGACTTAAGTTGACTGGAAACTTCTCAGACTAAAGAGCAAACTAGAGCTGATATGACTCATAGCTGTAAAGTTATGAATGGCATAGAGAAGGTGACAAGGGAATGAATATTCACCGTTTAATGTAATGAGAGAACTAGATGGAAATCAATCTTGTTGATTGATTTAAAGCAAACAAAAGGAGGAACTTTTCCATGCATTACAAAATAAATTTGTTAAATCAATTTCACAGAAGCTTGTGGATAACAGAGGTATAGATTAGAAAAGATTAGAAAAATTCATGTAACAAAACCTAACAAATGTGTTAAACACGAAGACAGTACCTCTTACTCAGATCTCTCTTATTTTTGTGTTTTGGGAGCTGTGAGGGTATATTAAGGGTAGTGTTTATCCAGCTTTTCTCCCTGTTTCCTGAAGTATCTTCTACTGGGTATTGTGAAGTAGGATAGTGAACTGCCTGGAACTTTTGTCTGACTCATTAGAGCCGTTTGTTTCTCTATTAAGCACAAAAAAGAATGCAGGACAGTCACTGAGAAACAGATCAAGAGGCTTCATTATTGACAAACAGAGAGGAAGGGGTTTACACAAAATAGATTTTTAAAAAGGGGAAGGAAAAGGTGGACAAAAAGAATGAATTATTCTTACCATAAAACCTGTGGGATAAAGGATAGCAGAGAAAGTGAAAGAGAGAACTCGGGAAATCAGAGCAGCTGGGATGGCTGCAACAAGCACTGTGGAAGTAGAATGGACTGAAAACAGATGAAAGTCAGAAAAGAGATTTGAGCTTTGTAAATAGTAGTGTCTCCCTTCGATGAGGTAAGAGTGAAATGATTTGAGGAGATAGTTATGCTGATATAACAGAAGAGAGTGACCTCTGGAACTGTTTTGAAACACATGACGGGGAAAAAAAATGTGGATGGCAGAAGGCCAAGTGAAAATACCAGAGCAATCAGTATGAAATATGAGCTAAAGTTTTAGCAGCAGGGATAGTCAGGAAAAAACAAATCTCAATAATTGTGCAATCATAGTAGTTGTATGAATTAGTACAGATACAGATAGGAGGCAGAACTTTTGGAAGACAAGGATTCTAGTCCATGAGCTAGAGAGATTGCAGAACTGTTAGTAGTAGTAATGAAGAAAGTGAAAAGCAGGAACTTGGAACAATGTAGGGCATCCAAGAGGTGGTTGTGAAAGCTACCTGAGGATAAGGAAGTGAAAGGTAAAGGACAAATGCCAAAGGGATAGAATATGTTTAGAAATTAAGACAGTTATCATGGCTGTTCTGTTATGTTAACGTGCCTACCAATAAGGTAAGCACTTCAAGTAGCATGGCATGAAAAGCTTATAAATTTGTATTTTAGAACTGTATTAATGGTGATCAGAAAGGAGCGTCACAAAGCATCTTTGGCAGCAAATTGCCATAATTTGCAGCAGATGCTGTCAGAGCCACATTTCCTGAAAGTATCATTTGAAGAGTTGGTCCAAAGGTAACTGAAATTGCTGGGTTTGGACTGCTGTGTCAATTTCCTGATGAACAGTGTCAACACGCAATCTTAATGTATGTACATTCTCAAGTTGAAGAGCATTCTCAAGGTCATCCCATTACAAATTTAACACAAAAGCAAATGACTTTACAGGGTAGGTAAACAACTCAGCCTTAGAATATAAGGTTTATCAGTAAACCAGAGAGCAATTCACAGAACATGCTAAGGAAAAAAACATGCTGGTAGATGGTTCACATACAATTCCAAATAAACATGCTGCTTACAGCAGAGAAGCAGAGGGAAAAAAAAAGAAGGAAAGGCTGTTGTTCCACCTACCCTGAAGAGTCTGTGGCTACTAGTGGTGGTGAGGTTTTTATCCTGGCTGAAGAACCCTTTGTTAGTATGAGAAACTGAAATAGGAACACCATTTTGCACCCCAAGAAATCTCCAACAAGTGTAAGTGAGAACTCGAGGGATCCTTGATATCCATGATTGCCAGAAATCTCTCTCTAGAACTGTTTAAGGTAAAAAAAGCCTGGCAGTTCTGAAGGAAATGAAAAGGAAGAAAGAAAACTTCTAAAACTCAAGGGAGATAGGAGAGTAGAACACTTGAACTGAAGATAAGGTGGGAAAAGATGAGCAACTAGGCAAGTGTATACATGTTCTGGAAGGTCATAAGTGAGCTTTGTTTTGTCTTGGTGTGTTCTTTGCTAAACAGAGGTGAGAACCAGGACCACTGGCTTAGTGTAAATCATTGCACATCCACTTAAGACAGACACATGTTTATCATTCTTGTTTTCTGCTCCTAAACCTTTTCCATGGTGACTAAATGAACTCTTGTGGCGTGTCCTGGTAGGCTGCAGTTCTGAACTAAAATCTACTGGATTTTTTAAAGAGAAAGCAATCACGTTATTGTCTGTTGAACACTTAAGGTGGCTCTATTTAGCATCTTCAGTATTGTGCATTTGTTGACTTTATGTTTCAAAAGTGTTAAAGGAAATAGTGGTTGATGTAATTGCCTTATAAAAAACAAAAAGCCAATAGCTTCAATTATAAATGCAGATGGAAGAAACTGCAATAAATTACAGATATTAAACATGGGAAAAGAGCACTTAGGCTGTTCAGTCTTTCTGCATGTAGGGAGTATTTTTACAGGGAAGGAACCACACAGAATCCATAACAGGTGCTATGCCAGTGATCCACAAAGCTGCATCACTTAGCAAAAATTTACTTTTTCTTCCTTAATTTAGGCAAGTAAAACTTGTGTGTTCCCAGTATTTTTTTTCCAGTCACAGCTGTAATTACAGAAAGGATTTGCCAAGAAACATGGAGTTCTCCGTACAAGACAGACATGGACCTGTTGGAGTGGGTCCAGAGCAGGGCCACAGAGATGATCAGAGGGATGGAGCATCTCTCATACCAAGAAAGGCTGAGGGAGCTGGGGCTGTTCAGCCTGGAGAAGAGAAGGTTCTGGGGAGACCTTACTGTGGCCTCTCAGTGTTTGAAGGGGGCCTATAAGAAAGATAGGGACAGACTTTTTTAGCGGGGCCTGTAGTGATAGGACAAGGGGAAATGGTTGTGAACTAAGAGAGGGGAGATTCAGACTAGATATAAGGAGGAAATTTTTTACAATGAGGGTGGTGAAACACTGGAACAGGTTTCCCAGAGAGGTGGTAGATGCCCCATCCCTGGAAACATTCAGGATCAGGCTGGACGGGGCTCTGAGCAACCTGATCCCTGCTGACTGCAGGGAGTTGAACTAGATGAACTTTAAAGGTCCCTTCCAACCCAGATGATTTTATGACTCTGTGATACATCCTGTAAAGTTAAGAAAGATAAGCAGATATTCTGGGGACTAGACAAAAGAGCTGTGATTCATTCCAAGACTAGCTGCTGTCCTGTTCTTCACTCAGATGCATAGATGTCTTTCCAATTTGTGCATAAATTACAAGCATTTGGGTTTATCTCCGTACATTTTCAAATGGGAGAAGATTCGTAGTAGAACTATTTGGTACAAAGGTGCACGCTAACCCAGTGCTTCCGACTTGGCACCGGCGTTTTTGATGCCGTGGAGGCGCTGGGGGCAGGCGATGTTTCTGTGCTGTTCGTGCTCCCCCTGCTGTGCTTGTGGAGGCGCCGAGCGGGAGAAGGCAGCCGGCCAACCTGCTGGGCTGCATGAAAAGCGGGCTTGATGGAAGAACAGACTAAAGGTCAAAAAGTCTCAGTGTAAAACTGAATCTCTGAGCTGGGATCTTAATTAATCTCCCTGACTCCATTTTTTGTAATGTAGTCTTTAATTGCATCATCTACCAGAGCTTTGGTCTTATGAGTTAAGTAACTGTTACTTAGCATACTTTATCTGTTGTATTAAATTAAAAGCCATGTTATAAATGCAGTGGTACTCTGGGAATAGAAAGATTTTAAGAGCAAGCAAACTCAGTTTTAGTGTCCCCAGTCTTCCCAGTCTTTGAATGCTTTGTAACATTACTGATAAGGTCACAAGGAACGTAAGGGATAAAAATAGTATTCAATTAAAACAAAATGTTATGTTACAGGCAGTCCATGTGGTGTTAAAATATTAAAAATGCAATTTTAAAAATTTAAATTATGAAATACAAATATGTAAATTGATAGCAATTTTCATGTCTATACATACCCATACACATAATTGTTTTGTTTAAAATGAGATAATGGGTATATAGGTGGATATTCAAAATCTCCAAGTTTATGTTGAGCCAAAAGATTAACGTTAATGTGCTCTAAAAAGGGGGTGAGAAACTGCAATGAGTGGCTAGTCTTGGTCTTATTGAAAAGAACCTTGTCAAAAATGCTGTCAGGAAAGTACGCCTCAGTTTCATTAATTACATCAAAGTGTTGGAATGCTGATGTGGAAAACTTCATTACTGCCCAGGTAACAATAAAATCCTTGTTTTCTGGATAGAAACAAAACTTTAATAGTTTTATGAAATTGTTCGTATTGCTTCATTAAATTGTTCTTAATCTGTCACCAAACTAAAAGCTAAAAATAAGCAGTAACCACATCAAAATAATCCAAGTTATTTCTGTAGACAGCAAGAATACTTAGACTGATATTTAATCAAGATTATTATAACATATTTGAGAAAAGTTTCTAAACAAAATAGAAAATTAAAATTATGAATAAGTTATTAAAAATACTGAATTTTTAATTTCTTTTAGAATGTACTACTCTACAGAATGTGATAAAAGGTCTAACAAAAACCATTGAAAACCAGTGTAATGTGAAAGGTAAAAGAAAAATGTTCTTACATATCCTGTACTCTAATATACAATAAGAAGGCATTTGATTTTTTTGTTTATATTTATTGGGTTTTTTTCAGAGAGAAAGACACTGGCAGCTAAACAGAGAGGGAAAAAAATGTATCTAAAATCAATCTTGTGCAGATTTAGGTGGTCTGTATGCTTAATGAATGTCTTGCTATTATCCTACTTAGAATCCACATGTGAAATAAGTTCTGCCTCAGTGTGTTTTTTTGATCAACAGTGGGCTTTAAATTTATTTCAGCATAGCACAGGCAATTTTACAAAATGTGAGAAACTATAATTCAGCTGTTGGACTGTAGTCTATTAAAGCACTTATGCATAGTTTTTATCACTTTGTTAAAATAAAGAGTCTTAATTCTCAGTGTTACATTATTAAAATTTAGCCAATGTCCATATTTTACAATTACTCATTGATAAATATATATATATATTTGCTGTATCTTTACACCACAGTTTAACTGTACAACATGTAGTTAATTTTATACCCTTTGGGTGTTCAAGGCATATTAGCACAAATATTAATAAAACTCTAAAAATTTGAAGTATATGGCTTCTTTTAATACTCAATACTTTTAATAATAAAAAAAAGCATTATCTGTTTTTTTTAAATTCTGCTTGAGAGATATTACTATCTAGTTTTTGGGAAACAAGTACTTGAAAAGTTGCATCTTCCACTTCGAAACTGTTGTAGCCATGATAATAATCTTTTCTTTCTGAGCCAAAGAACTTTGCCTCTAGATTTTGTTGAATGTATCAGTTATCAGAAGGCTAAGTACAGTTCAAAGTAGTAACACAAGGCAAATACTATGATTAAACTATGAATTTTCTCATTTAAAAAATGGAGACTGAGAATATATTCTGTAAATGATTATTATGATGTCTAAAAAAAAGTTTCTTAAAGCTCAGACAAGTCAAAAAATGAAAGCAATTTTCTTATTCTGCTTTCATGCTAATAATACTGTTAAAATGTACTTTTTAGTGTATCATACAGTTTTTTATTTGCATAGATGAAAATGATAGACTGAAGGGTACCATTCACAGCTTGGAAGAGAAATTAAAGGCTTGTGAACAGGTATGTCACAAACGATCGTTACTTAGAGGACCAATATATTATCTCCATTGTAGTGGTTCATATATCTTTATATTCTTGGGTTTGCTACTAATACCATTATTGTTGCACTTCTCCTAACATTTATCATATGGAAAAAGCAAAGAGTTGTTCTCATGACAGTATCAATGTGAGAATGTGTTAGAGGGACTAAGAGGTCAAAACTACTAAGTGCTGAGAACTCTAGCTCAATCTAAGATGCACTTATTTTTTTTAGCTGTATTTAGCTTTAAAATCAACTTTGCATTCTAAAATTGAATGCCTTGCATTAAAATGTGGTTTTGTGTGGAAATAATTTTCTGCCAGAGAATCAAGAACTGTCTGAATTTTGTCTATTGTTTCTTTGAGAGTAAATGTTACAAAGATAATAGGTCTCTACTTTTTATCTGTCTCATAATAAATTCCATTTACCATGTCTACTTTTAATCTATGCCACTCATTTTTGAAGTAAGCACAGCCAATTCCTTTGTAATTCTGGAGCAGTTACTGGAGCAAACTTACAATAGGCGTGCTCAAACTCTTCACTTGAGTATCAGTGTCACTAGCATCACTACTGCTGCTATCACTGGTGTTTCTGCTGCTGCCAGTATGAAGTTGTGGAATCCCTGGTATAAGCAATATTAACAAAATTCATACTTCAAATACAGGTTTTGTGGTACAATCTTACAGTCAAAAATCCACAAAAGTAAAGCTGTAGTCACTTAACTAACTGCAGCATTGTATCAGATCCTGGACTGGGGCAAGGAATATTACTTCTCTGTTTGCCTGTTTGCCTAGTAAGTACAATTTGTAATTTTATATTAACTGATAGCTGCAATGCAATGCAATCTGCTACATATTTCATCTGTGGACCTCAGCCAGATTATGTAAGAAGGAATTGGGCATTTTGAATTTACTAGATCAAGGATAAAACAAGTACCAAGTTGTAGAGTACTGTACATTTTTACATGAATGTTGTGCTTTGCAGAAGGCTAAGAGCACAGAAACATCAAGATTTTAATGAAGCTTTTTACATTCACAGGAATATGAAGATCGGATTGAGAAACTTATGATGGAAATTAAAAACAGAGACGAAGACCACAAATTAAAAATAACACAGTTGAATTGCGATATAAGAAAAAAATGTAAGTTCTCTGAAGACTGAATACTATAGCACTGGGTAAAACATGTTGTAACCTGCAGGAGCTATACTTCTTCTAGGATAAGTTCCACTTCTTACTGGAAACATGAAAGCTTGAAGTGGACAGTGTTTAATTGAAATTCGTCTTTGCTCAACAAAGTAGACAGTGGCAATGAGGCAATAATACAGCAACACAGGATAAGCAGAAATTCCCAGACAGGTAGAACAGATATAGGGGACTTGGACCTAAAATTCTGAAGGAATGAAATTTTGGGTTAAGTGTTGACTGCAAAATTTCTTTGAACTATAAGCTAGACTGCTGTTAGGGTGTTTCAGCTATGCTCAGGATAGTAGGAGATTATTTTCACAAATAAGTAATACTGCAAGGAGAAAGAATGGATTTCAGTATTATTTTTTTTCCATTACTGGCATAGCCTCGAGGAGTAGGAGTTGTTGGTCATCCACTTAGCTGAAAAAAGCCAGACAAACTCTTTGTACAACATGTTGCTTCTTTAAAGACACTCTGTCTTACTGGGATGGGACAGGGTGGTTTTCACATAGTTTTTAAGTATGTTTTTTGCTTGAATGAAATTGTTTTCCCATGAAATATTGATCTGCTGTTCAAGAAAGCATTAATATTTGGGAAATTATGTTATTTTTCCATCTAAACATCTTCTGTAATCATCGTATCTGGTGTTACTGTGTTACTAGTTGAAGCAAAAGAAGTGGAGTATAGAGAACAGAGGGAGAAAAAAGAACTGGAAATACTAGAGCTAACTAGACAGCTGACAATTCAGAATGAAGAGAAGCAGAATGAAATAATTAAACTGCAGATGGAGGTATGCATTACAAAGCTGAGCGACAGACCAGCTGGGCATTGGGTAAACCTAGAAGAGACTGTGTAGTGAAGAATATTAATTAGTACTTTACAAAGTAATATGATGTAATCTAGGAAGCTTAAAAACCAATTGTCTTTAAAAAGATCAGTACCATGTGCTCCCTTCCATAATGGTACCTTGAGTCGCTTCTGCTCAGGAATTGAGTTCTACCTACTGTATAGGGAGACTGAAGTTTGCTGTGTTCTTGTTTTAAATTAAATTATTTTGAAAATTTTGCTATTTTTTTGAGCTATTAAAAAAAACAAACAAGGTTTTCTGCTTATTTTTATTCTTTTTAATTTCTGAATGCTGGGAAGATACATTTTTTAATAAATTTCCAAGATCTTAAAGACTTCTAATCCTGCAGAGATTTGAGTCAATTAAAGTGCAGAATTCAACATGTATTTCATGGCTCAGGTTTTAAGCCACTGTCATTACAGAAACAATTAAGGAAATACTTCAAGCCTTTCCTGTATCAAAAAAGAAGTAAGGTGTGAAAATGTTCCATCTGAGTTACCCTTGCAACATGAGAGAAGGGTGATGGTTTCAGGGGTGTTTAGCATCCTCTGCATTTTCTCCTCCCGCAGACAAGCAGCTGTGAAGCCTTCAAAATTTTTTTAGTAGTTGTCAAGTTCGTCTAAATGTGTTTGGTTTATGATAGTTGTACTGTTTACTTTTTATCATAGAA
>NW_010307299.1:0-365 GCF_000700745.2 Antrostomus carolinensis
GGCTGGAATCAGCGGTGCCAGGCGGGAAAAGGGCAGGGAGTGCGTCTGTGTGTCCCCGCTGGGCACTCAAAGAGGGAGCTCAACCCCCAGTCTCTAAACACTCAAGTGTTTTTAACCCGTGAACAGAAAATGAAATCTTCCTTTATTTATTTATTTTTTTATGTGTCTCAATGTTCTGAGGGGGGAGCTGCCTTTGGTGCAGAGGGGTTTTTTCCCTCCCCATTTCAGAAAATGGAGTTGGAAGAATTTCCTGAACAAACCACCTCACAGACCAGCAGGAAAGAATCACAGAATCCCAGACTGGTTTGGGTTGGGAGGGACCTTAAAGCTCATCCAGTCCCAACCCCCCTGCCAGCAGCAGGGAC
>NW_010307299.1:450-10811 GCF_000700745.2 Antrostomus carolinensis
GCAACCTGGACCAATGTCTGACCACCCTCACAGCCAAGAATTTCCTCCTCAGATCTCATCTCCATCTCCCCTCTTCCCATTTAAAGCCATCACCTCTTCTTCTATCATTAACTGCCCTTATAAAAAGTCCCTCCCCAGCTTTCTCGTAGGCCCAAAAAAGGGAGAGGAAAACCAACTAAGAATTCATTATCAAGCTTTTAAGATAAGCAATAGTTCCTACTCTGCGACAGCTGTCTCTTCCTGCAAGATAAGATGACGTGAAGCTACAAGACAGGTGATACCTGTACAGCAGAAATCTAGTACCAAGACACCAAGTAAAGGCACTATTTCTAGGAAAGGCTGAGGAATTGGGATAGTTTCCCGTTTTCCTGGTGTGTTCAGGTGTGTTGTAAGATGCTACCGCAGCTCTGCTCTGAACTACGCAGAACAAAACGGTGTGGTCTTCCCACACCAGCACGTCTCTGCCAAACTCCTGCAAGCACATCCAGCTCCAGCCCTTCTCCCTCTCCTGTGGTGTTCTGCACACGCAGACTGCTTCCCGGTGAACCCCAACTCTACGTCAGCACCACCACAGACTTGTTGCCCCTCTCCGAGGAGTCAGGACCTTGGCTGACACAGCCGGTGATGCGTGTGGGATGTAGCGTATCTGTCCCAGGGAGGGGAGGACAGGCAGAGATGAGCCTGGTGGGATGTGAGGAAGCAGTTCTAGGGAGCACGGACGTTTCGAAACACAAGCTGAGGCTGCTGAGCCATTGATTCCAGCTGTGTTAACATCAGATGGGTGCAGAGCAGCGCGGTACGCAGGACACACGCATTAGGCAGTCATAAATCCTGACAGTATTGTTTCCCAACACCCACACGTTGCCCTTTACACTTTCTTTTTTACAAAGCAACAGAGATAAAGTGGCCACTCTCCTTTTTCTTTTTGGTGCACTGCTCTGCCCCTGAACGGTTCTTACTCCAGTAACCAAATCCTGGCACGGTTGAACTATCAGATCAAAGAAATTAAGACTCTGCTCTCACTTCCACCACTGATCACCTCTGTGGCCTTGGTTTAGTCAGTTTACCAGTCATTTATAAGCATTTCCTGCCCACGTAAAAATAAGAGATTATAATTATCCATCCCTGCGAGGCTGTTAAGTGATGGATGGGATTGGATTGATGAACAAACTCAGTTCAGCAACTGTCAGGATTAGCCACAAAGTCACGTCCTACTCTAAATTCTAGTTGCCGACTTGCACTTAAAAGTTTATAACATGGTACGAGATATCATCGCAGAAAACAGAGCTGGGGTTTAAAAGATCATCAAGGCCCTGGCAGGATCAGCCCTTCCTCTGTCATTCCTGACAGTTGTTAGTCTAGCCACTTCTTGCATTTCTCACCAGGAATAAACAACCGGCACGCATATTCAGTTACATACCCTCTAGCTGTGTACATGAACGGCATATGACCTGCAAAATTGGCCTGTCACACTAAAAGCATATAAATCATAAAGATTTAACACTAAGATACCTATTATCCACATTGTTTTTGCTCAAGAAGCGAGACAATGATAAATAATTTGTTGAGTTATCCCGGATTTAATACCATAGGTGGTAATATCAACCATCTAGAGACCCAGCTGCCACTCTGCCTCTTCTATAGCACCAAAAGATGAAGTGTCTAAGATGAAACTTGATAAATTTTCCCCTCTTGGATCTCCTGAGATGGAAAAGAGTGAAATCTCCTCTCCGACGGCTGCTCCTGCTCAGGGTTCACAGGGAAGGAACGCAGATGGCCAGGGAGGAGGGGGGGTTACAACTTCCTCCCTTAAGAAGACTCCCTTTTCTTATTGTTTTGCCTGTGCAGCTTTATCAGATTGAATTCCAGCAACCTGGACCCTGCTTCTGTTCTTAAATTCTCCGATTTTAAAACAGTTTGCGTAACTAACTTCTCTTCAGTACAACATTTGTGTTTGCCGAGTCGCTTCTGGAATTTCTCACCCACTCACAGCTCGGAGTTTTGGGGTGTGGGTGGATCTGAATGGCTGCTAAGTGCATGACCTAGCAGACAATGTAAATCTTGACTGCATTAAGGCATTGGCAAAGGAGACTTTTTAGACGGGTGCCAGGTTTCCTTCTTCCTCCACCGAAGGAGATATGCCATGCATTTGACAAAATGATGAGCTCATACCATAAGTATTATTTATATCTCCTGCCGTCTTCACCTTGAGCACATATGGGGCCATGTGAGAACAACTTGATCTCACTAGAAAGCTGCGATGGGATCCCCTGAGACAGCAGCTCCATCTCCCCCAGCCTTCCAGACGCGTTATGAAAAACTTGCTTGTAACTGAGAATCAGAGCTTTGCTCTGAAGCAAACAAAGAGTCATTGGAGAAGCAGGCTGTTGTGTTCACATCTGCTTTTGCAGCAAACAACTCCTTACTGAGCAACCTGCAGCTTCTTAGAACAGATGCAGCCGAGAGCAAGCGGGTCGCAGGGAGGAGGTTGTGTTTACTTATCACTTGTTTGTTATCCTCCAGATCCTTTGGAATCGCTCCGGCAGACCAGATCCAGCTACTTCCCTATTCTCCCTCAGAGGCTTCAGAGGAAGGTGTGAGGTTGAACAACTTGCACAACAGCAGAGAGCATGAGATTGTGCCTTGATCGACAAATAAGCTGACATTTTTTTTGCCTACAGACACAAAGATTTTGATCTCTCGCACTTCCTACTTAATGTTCCTGTTGACATTCCCATTATCTTCAGAGAAGAATATCCTGTCAAGTCCATAGAGTCTCTAGTTCCAATGTTATTTTGAACTGAGCTCCAAACTCTGCTCTCAGGGGGGGAAAAACATTCTCTTGTTTCACTTGGAATTTGTGATCATTTCTTTAAGATACCCTTTTTTCCAGAGGCCAGATAAAATCACCTGAATTACCCTCTCTACACCATTCATCAAACCTGACGAGCAGTCCAAGCAAACCACCTCGCAGTCACGCAGAGCTTGGTTCTGTTCTCTACACCAATATTCCCTTCTCATCCTTCCAATTTAGTTTTTTTTACCATTCCCTATAAATTCTCAAATCACAGAAAGAAAGCGAGCAAACACCAACTGCTAAAAGATATTATTCTCCATTCTACGAGTCGTATCTTCTGGTGCTCTGAAATACTTTGGCAACCACACAGAGGATTCTGTTACGGTTCTTTTTCCCAGAATCAAGGCTTGGCTTCGTGCCACGCTGAAGCAAGAAGTATTCCCATGATGCGAAGGTGATGTAGTAAGCCGGTAAAGCGGTGGCCACTTTATGTCTTTCCAAAGATAACACTTGGATGGTAGGTGAAGTATTCTATGCGGGTGTACTCACAGGCAGCACCAAAAGGTGAAGCACCAGTAAGAATCGTGCCCTTTATTGAAATAAACAGGAAACTGGGAAATACTTGGGGTTTTTTTACTACTAAGAGATTACACCGTTGCAAATCAAATTGTAGATCGGCTGGAGAAGCGTATCAGAGAGCAAGATGTTTCCTTCCATGGCCTTCTGTCAAATCAAAGTTCAGAGAATTTGGTGATATTCTATATATAAAGTTGCAGAAAACATATATTTTTTTTAAAAATCTCACAGTTCAGCTTCAGAGACGTGTGCTAAAAGGGTCGCAAGTAACTGATTTAAAACCCAAAGGTTTTTGCAGACATTTCCTGAGCGTTCAGGTGTAATAAAACAGCTTTAGGGGAGGCAACAATCCCCGGTGTGAAACCACACAAGGATCAGGCCTTGTCCTGCTCTCTCCTACTACACTGGAGCAGAAACAGGAATCAGCAGAAATATAATACTATGAACTTCAGTTGTGGCTTGTAGGCTCCACAGAGTCAAGGACCTGCCTACTCCTCTGGTTCACGTCCCAGTGCAAAACCAACCTGTGCTATTTCCCTGCCTTAGGACAGATATTTACCTACAAATTAAAAGCTTGATTTTCATACTGAAGGTATTAAAAAAATAACTAAATCTAAGGGCAAAGGAGAACTCAGGATGGTTTTTCGCAGGTCCAAGTAATTTTTGCACCAAAGCCTGATGAACAGTTAAACAAACGCGCCAGCCAAATTCAGGCACCTCCTGAGTTTCAATCGTTCCACTCTCAGGGAAGCAGGAACCTGACAGAAAGTCGATGTCTCAGCAGGAGATTAAGCAACCACCCCAGTAGCCCCATTTTTGTGGCTTCCAGGACTGAACTGTTCTCTTTGCCCCATGGACACTGATTTCATTTGCACACCAAGCAAACGAGATGTGCCAACACAGGGGGGGGGTTCCGTCTCTACAAGGACGGCTGTACCGGGACAGGCACAGCCGTGGCCCTCACAGAACAACAGTTCTACGATACAGCCCCGTTTGCAAACTGGTTTGTAGCCACAAAGTAAAAGCACCTCCTTTCTCCCTCCCTCTTCCTGCTACCGAAGCAAAACAAGCTGCATTGATAAAGCTGCCGAATGGGACAGTTCACCAGGGGAGAAATGAATTTTCTTTTTCAAGGACACAGTCAGATTTCTCTTTTGCAAAGTCTGTAGCACAGATCTGGTCGCTGGCTGTAGCCATTTTAAGGCTGCAGTTCAGCACAGCACATCAGTTCATGGCAACTTGAAACACGTGGTTAGACCCTATTTCAGCAAAATACCTACACGTACTTTTAATATTTAACAGCAAACCCTACGCTGGACTGAAACACCATCTTCAGAGCCTCACAGAACGAGGTGCCTCGTGCTGCTTGGGAGCCTCTGGGCTTTGCAGATGAAGGAAAAATGCATTTTTAAGAAGTTCCTTTCAGACCTTTTGGGTAGCTGTAGCGAATTATTCACTCAAACTCTAATTGTTGTCCTGAAAAAGCCTCAGAAGGAATGTAACAACTTGTTTTTTCACTGTGAAAACGGGAGGTTCTCCACTGCAAGCTACGAGCCTTCAGCTGAAAATCTGCCGCACATCTGGCCTGGGATCAAGGTTTGCTTTGATGGTCATTCATGGTAGAACGAGTGGACACATTCCTAGGTTATCACCACCAACAAAAGCAGGAAGGATAGGGTCCCTCTTCCTTCCTCCTCTTACCCCCAAGCTGCAGCCCAACAGAACACACCAGGTTTTCAGAAAGACTCAGATGCCAGGAGGAAAAGCCTCAAGCACGGTGCAGCCCCATGGAAAGCAGAGGGAGGCTGGAGCAAGTGGCACGGGACAGCTGTCCTGGACTGCAGGACTCCTGAGCAAACAAACACATGCTGCCTTGCACGTGGAGAGCATCTCTCCTCATCCAGGGACTAAACCTGACCCCCCATCCATGGAACACGCTCTGATTTTCTTCTTGAGAAACAGCAAATACAGGCTTTTGGCATGAGGAAGTTTTCATCACGTGAGAACCCCGAAGCATGTAAAATCAAAGTCCAGACACGCTAACTGCACCGCAGGGCAAATTTCTCTCTTCCAAACCTCAGTGAAAACTACACATTCCTTCTAAATCCAGTTGTAAACCAGTGTCCTTAAGGCACTAATAGTGAATGCAAGTATTGATCCTGCCAAGGAGTAAATCTGCATCTGTAAGGAGGATCACATGTTTAAACAAGACCCCAGGCCACACTATGAAAAAAAAAATCAACTAACAAGGATCCATTTAAAGCAAATAATTGCAAACTTTGTAGGGAGATGGAGATTAGCAACCTGATTACAAACATCAGATAACTGTATGTTAAATACTTTTTAGTACATTTTTCAAAGCATTGTGACCGGAAGATATACATCAAAAAAATCTTAAAACTCAGCTGAAAGGATAAATTCTGCTCTAGGTACTGCAGTGTTAATGTAGTGCAATTTCAGTGACTTCAGAGGAATTGCTCCAGCTCTAAAGCAGCAGAGCCAGAAGCAGACTGGCTGGTAGCCTGCATAAACAAGCAAAAAAAAAAAAAGAGAGATTTTCATTTTTTAAGAAGTCATATAAACGAGTTCTAGCTAATTATGTGACAGGGGCCTGGGTGCTAAATAGCAACTGCAAAGCCTCAGGGACCGAGCCAAGAACCTTTGATTTGCTCTCTACAGCTTATAAAAACTTTTTGCTCTAATAGCTTTTCTACTTTCAAACTGCACACACTACTCCACTGCTGCCCTCCTACAGGTCCCCACCATCATTCTCTACTAAAACTTTACCCTTTGTGTTACAATCTGGGTTAATTTCAGGTTGCACAGCTAAACCAGCAGCTGTTTCCAAGCAGAAAAAACACATTTCATGTTCATTTTATGGACCAGTCAGTGTCAGAGCAGTTGAAATCATACACACCCCACAAATAAATTTTAAAACTCCCTAAAGTTGAAATATTAAACTGCAAAGTGCCAAACTTGTGTTACTGAAACTCAAGTTATTAGTTTGGAATGAGAAACAAAAGTTCTGGAGTCTGTGGGATGATACTGTGCCTACTCACCATTAAAATTCAGAGTACAATCTAAGCTGTCTCTGTAAAAAAAAATAACTTGAAGGGAGCGATGTCTATATGATATATATATATGCTCCCAGGTGAAATTCAAGATAGCTGAGACCTCTCAGGAAGGCAACATTAGCCAGCTCTGCTCCCTCACTCGCCTGACATGCCAACCCAGCCAGGCTAGACTGTGAATTTATTCAGCCACATTCACTTTTCCTGGTCCTGAAGTCACAAGTGATGAAATCTCATTCATTTATGCAAGCAACTGGAAGATTTATTGTAAATAAAAGTTCTGCACATTACACAACTGGCTAAAAATCATAATTAGAGTTGCACTGGGAAACATGTTTTATTTATTCTGACAGTAGTCTGGCTTCAATAATCCTAGCATGATAAATGTCCCTAAAGTTTGCAGAGTTGCAGCAACTAAAGACCTTATCACAGACATGGAAGTGGAAACGTCTGACTAGGTTTGATGTGGCTTACAAGAGGTCCCGAGCAGTTCTGTTGCAATGGCATCATTTTAAATCAGCACCAGGGTACTAAGAGCTAATAGGAGCTCCTTCATTCACTGTAAATCAAAGAAATGAACATTTTCTGCTGCTATTAAACTTCCAAAGACCTCAGCAAGAAAGCTAGGACCCGTCTGCAGGAATTAGCAAGGTTCTAGGATAGGGAGAGATGACAGTGGGGTTGCTGAGCAGACAGACCCTCTGGAAAAGGGTCAATGACACCATTAATAGGATGCAGACATTCCCCATCTCCAGCTATTCTGCGCCCTGCCAAGAAGTTCTAGTGCTCGCTTGCTTTATAGTTTTAAGTACAATTTCAGGCCCATAAAACATCAGAGAAGACAGAAGCTATTATCCTGGCCATGACAGGAGTCCCTAATGGGACATGCATACTCTGCAAATACCTAGAACTAATGATGCTGGGCTTTTACTGTTCCCCATCTGTTCAAGGGTATTTTAAAATGTACCAAATCAGGTTTACCCCTGTAACGTTTATTGCTGCTCTGAGACTAATAAATGACTCCGAGTATAATCAAACATTTATCTGGCTTTGCTCATTCTTGAAGAGGAGAGGAGCCCAGTCCACTTGCTTTTCAGGCAGGGCATCCTGCAAAGCCTTTTCTCCACTCCAGCCACGGAGCATGATCACTTAGATATTTATGTGAAGACCATCATCTAGCTGTCAAGTCATTAAAATAGAGCAAAATAATCAAACCCATTTATTTTCAGAATAACAGACAGGTTATGCACAGAACAGCCCAGAGCCACAACTACATACTTCACAGGAGTAAAACAAACTTTATTATCAATACAGATGATATGCACTTCTACAAATACTTTAGCCAGTCTCTGCTAAATTTAGAACAGCTAGAATATTTCTAGCTAACATTATGAAAAATAATTATTTATATTGCTATAAAAAAAAAGAACATTCCAGTAACAAAGAGAGGTGGTGCACAGCAGCGCTTTGTCACGGTGAGAGAATCTGGAAACCTTTCCCAGCTCCCAGTTCCGCAGTGCCAGGGAATGGGAATGTGGGTACCAGGTCAGTTTGCTGCACAGCAGGCAACAGTTGGTCTGTTGATTAAATACAGTTACGGAATGGCTTTGTGTGTCCTCCTGGCTGCAAAGCCACCGTTCCAATACGAATGAAGACAGAGGTGAAGTTTATTTTTGCAAGGTTGACCTTATTAAAAGTTGAGACCAAACAGGCTTTTTCATTATTTTTTTTTTTCCCCCAAGGATTTTTCTTTTTCCCCCCCCCTTTTACCCCCCAACACACACACATACCTTAGAAGCTTGAAGTGAAAAATAAAGCACGGTTTCCTTATGAAGAGATGCCAACTATGGTCACCGCATGGGTTCTCCGGGCATCTGATGTGGTGTGGCTTATGAGCACTAAGGCTGCACATCAGAAAAACTCAGTTATTAGAGAAAACCCAAACCATCAATTGCTGCCAGAGAAATGCTCTTGGTAGGAAAACTTAAATAAAATAAGGAAGAAGACTTCAGGATTTTAGGAAGGTGATGATGAAGGAATGACACACTCTTAAGAGGATTAATCTGCAAATAGAAAAGCAAGTAACCTTCCATTTGTTACTAACCTAAGGAAGTCCCCTTTTCATAAACATATGGAAGCATTAAAAAAAAAGAAAATCCATTATTTTGTGACTTTGAAGCTTGTATCGAGTTACATCTCATCCTTTCAAAATTTGCCTGTTATCTGCCAAGACTGTTTTGCAGTGTTTCTAGCTTCGATGCCAGACCAAATGAACAGAGAATGGAGTAAATTAACTGTCTAAGAGCTAGAAAGCAGAGCTTGCCCACTGACTTGAGCATACTATACAAAAAGAAGTTCTTTTCCATAATTTATTATTGACAAACCAGCAAATAGATGGGAACAGATGAAACTCTGCATTATTTTGTCTGAAATTTAGACTGTAGAGCTTCACTGAGGAGCGTGTGCCCTCACCATATCACATCCAAAGGTGCTTTGATTTCATTATTGAAGTATTTTTAAATGAATCTGAGGTGTGGAGTTCATGCTTTACACAGACCTGCTCGATGATTCATTAGCAAAACACGTTATATATTGTCTCTAAAGGTTACAGCACAGTATGGATTTAACAGCAGAATGCAACGGTGTCTCTAAAAAGAAGGCTGCATAACAGCAAAATCAAATGTGTACAGATCCAAACCAAAGCCCTTGGAACAGAATACCTGATAAAAGGAGAAGCTTGTAATTCATTAATCAAATGAATTAAAAAAACAAACAGTTTGTAGGAAAGGGAAGTTCAGGAACTAACAGTTATTCTGTGCAGTAAACACAGATTTTACACCGATGACCGAGTCATCTTAAAATTAATCTCTTGATTTAAAATACCCACTGGCAACAACGACAGCAACAACAACAACCACCCCATTCCACTTCGACTCTCATCATGATGCCAAGTATCTTATTTACAAGTCACGGGAGGAAAACTTGAAGCTTATGAACAAGTAGCACCCACCTCCTTTACTGTACGAAAAGTGTTTGGATGAACAGGTACCGGTGGAGCGATCGGAAAGGCAAAGGCAGCAGGATCCTAAACCAGCAGCTCCGGGTGCTCTCTGCTTTAGGGGGTCAGCCCAGAGGAGTGGCTGCAGAGCTCTTATTGCCAGTGAAGCCAAGTTTTTGGCAGTTATTTAATAAAATAAATAAATAAAATCATGCTTGTTTATATATAATCAAGCTATCAACATGGCTTTCGTGTTGCAAAAATCTAGATGCCCTAAGAAAGGGAGAATTTCTGGATTAGGGTATGGTGCTGCTAGCTGGAAGGGGTAAAGGAAGGATCTGGAATTGCAGTGTAATCCAAGCAATTAAGAACCAACAGAGACCAGAGGTGTTCAGGGATAAGTGTTCCCCTTTTAGGAGGGAGGAAGAAAAACTAATTCACCTTTGAAAAGCAAGGATATGCTTTCATAATCCAAGCACCTGAGCTCTTGTAGCTCCCACTGTCCCTTTATTGCTTCTGGAGGTCAGTATGTTATACAGGTTTTGGTTTTTTTTGTTTGTTTGTTTGCTAAAAAAACCCCAACAAAACAACATACAATGATTTTTTTTTTTTTGGAGCTATTAATAAAAATCACACCTGAACTCTTTTAAAACGTACCACAGTACTTAGTGACTCCTGAGCTGTCAATGTTTGCAATGTGTAATGTTGTTAAAAAAATACAAAAAGTTGGCAAAATGCACCCCCCAATCAAAGAAAAAAAAGGAAAAAAGAGAAAATAAAAAAGAGAGAAGCTTTTTCCAGCTGTAACATCTGTTAAGTCTAACTAGCTGACAAGTGCTTCTGATGAAACACGCTTGCCAGAACACTACAGAAGAGGAGGAGGGACTTTATGGAGGAGGGAACTCAAGCTATTTTTCTC
>NW_010307299.1:10840-27555 GCF_000700745.2 Antrostomus carolinensis
ACAACAAAGAAACACCACAGCATCCTGATAACATGCAACACCAGGCGACGTCACGGGGCTGACGACACAGTCATCTCTGGGTCGTTACCTGGGGTAATATAACAGGAGCACATGCTATCCCAGCAAAAGACTCTGGAAAATGTAGGTCCCTTTCCCACTCATCAGTTTCTGTGTTATACACCTGCACAATGCTCGTCACGTTGTTCAGATGCCAATTGTACCCTCCTACGATATAAATCTTTTTTTCTAATAAACAACAGCCAGCTTCCGACTGACCCGCACGCATTGGGCTCACCGTTGTCCATTGGTCTGTTTCAGGCACGTAATATTCCACAGCCAAAACATCAAAACAACGGTCAACGTGGTCCATACGACCTCCCAGAGCGTAAATCCGATTATTTGCACTCACCATGGCATGAAGAACTCTGGGTTCATTCATTGGGGTTTTAAATTCCCACTGATCCACGATGGGGTCGTAACAATGCAAGGCTTTTTTGTCTTCCACTGAAATACCATACCCACCTGATATGTACAATTTGTCTCCTACCGTCGCTCCAGCGTGGCCCCACGTCCTGCGTTTCAGGGAGCACACGTAAGTCCACTCGTTATTTTTAGGGCAATACTTCTCTACAGAGGCCAAGCTCCCCGAGCGGTTCCTCCCACCGGTGGCATACACCATGCCATGGAGAACGTTGAGTTGGAACTGGATCCTGCTCTCCTGCATGGCCTGGATGCGTAGCCACTGGTTCAGGTGTGGATCGTAACGGTAGCAGATATCCACAGCTCCCTCCCCACTGCGGTACTGCAGGTGTTGGCCTCCTACTATGTAGACAAAGTTGTCGAGCACGGCCACGCAGGAGTGGCTGCTGCCCACCTCCATTTCCGTCAGCTCCTTAAACTGGCGCACGCTGGCATCCGGCAGGTAGTAGACTTTGCAGCTCACAGTGCGGTCGTTATCGGTGTAGGGAGTGCCACCAAAAGTGATGAGGGACAGGACATCCGAGCGGATGGTGGTCCGAGGAGACTGCATCTCGTGCTGCCGAAAAGGCAGGATCTGGTAATTGAAAGCCTCCAACAAATATTGTCGGCACAAGACATCCTCCACCATGATGTCCAAGGTTTGGACGCTGTCCACCAGCTCTGAGGACTTCATCAGCGGGAAGCGGATGTGGCAGAGGACCTGGCTGGCGTTGGCACGACGGGTTGGGTCATATTGCAGCCAGCGGACGGCAGCACGGAAGAGATCGATTTCACTGCAGCTTTTCAGTTTATTGCTCTGCAAGAAGAAAACAAGGCGCTCCAGGGGCAGGTGGAGGAAATCCTCTTCCTCAGAGATCTGGAGGAAATGCCTAAAAGTGAATGCATCTACTGATTCCTTCAGGGATGCGAGGCTAAAGGTGGTGGCCATCTGCCCGATATTGAGACACGTTTCTACACTCATGGCAGACTTCAGAAATTCTTCGCAGAGCTCCACGACAGGCACCATCTGGAGGAAGACAGCAGCTCCCAGCACATCCTGAATACAGTCAAGATCAAGAGTCACTTCGGCGCTGTACGCAAAGTCTATGATGTGCTTCAGCCCTTTCGCAGATACACCTTTCAGTTCGATCACATCTTGGCTGGCTTCTCTCATCCCACCCGTGAACATTGCCCTGGAGGTCAAAAAACACACAGACAAAAATATTCCCCCATTTAAATACATGTAAAATTATGTATCACTTTGGATTTCTCTATTTAATTATTTTTTAGACATACTGATTCTCTTAGGGAGGATGGGGGAGAATAAATCAAGGCTAAACCTCTAAAAGCCAGGAGAAATTAGAGAATGCAGTTACTTACATAAAGCTTGCATGAACAGCATGCTAAGAAGTAATACTCAGCTATCAGCAAGTTAACTTCTTCAGTCCTACTGGCAGCATAAATAAGAGTGAAGCACAGGACAAAGCTCTAAGAAGTAGGTAGAGTTACCAGAGCAGGGAGTTTAGTACACTGGACACCATGAATTTATGATATTCAACGACCAAAGGTGACAATGGGGTCTGCACCAGCAGAGATTGGTGACTGGACCCTGAAGAGTCCAAGCGTGGAGGATTTGTGAGCACAAAAAGGAATACGCTTCAGAAGACACCGGTGTTTGGGAGGTTTGTGATCCTCTGAGCTTGCATGGATTTAGGCAAAGCTTTCAGTTAGCTCATTATATTGAAATGGCTTAAATATCACAGATGCAACACATCTTCTGAACAGCTTTGGTAATGACAACACAACCCTCCCCTCCAAAGTTCATTCTTAATGCCTTCAGAGAAGAGGAGTTGCAGCCACTTTGGAAAACGTCTGTCATGTTGCAGTAGGACGGCAGGGGGCTAACAGGCAATTAAAAAACAACAACAACAACAACAAGGAGAAAAGATTTTGCTCCACAGCTGCAAGCACATCAGTTGACCAGGCCAGGCAGAGATTAGGCCCTAGATCACCTCCTTGGGAGGTTTCTAAATTCCACAGGAAGCACACACCACGCCAAGGACTGCGCACAGACATCTCGTAAAGCGCTCTCCTAGAGCCCTGCTGCATTTCCCAGCTAGGGGCCTGTGGGCAGGATGGGGACAGAACTGCACATTTGAGGTTTGTTTGGTTTTTTGGGGGGGTTTTTGTTGGGTTTTTTTGGTTTGGTTTGGTTTTTTTGTTTTTTTTTTTCACATTTACATTAAATTTCAGCGATTTTTGTTATATACAGATAGCTCAGGGGCAAAGGTTTTGTGCTCTGTGTAGAATTCAACAAGCAGTAGCAGAGCAGTTCTGGGAAAGCCAAAGTCAAAGCAGGTTGCTGGAAGAATGGTGACATGGTTTCAGTGTTCACATCATAGCAAGGCTACAGACCATCATACCAAAGACCTTTCAAACTGCTGGCAGCTGCCTACACATTTTGTTGTTTGTTTGGGTTTTTTTTTCCCCCTCCACCATCGATAACCTACTCTTTTCCATCAGAAAGGCAAATTCATAGTGAAGGCACAGTGTCATCAGAGCTGCCTTCAGAAGCTGCAGTGACTCTAAGGTGCAAGTTAGTCAGAAAAAAATGCTGAACAGACCCTCTTCTTCTGTATCAACACAGGAATAAAGGAATATCTTGGCAATGCTGTCAGAAGACAGGAGTTCCAAGTTTCCTGTCCAAACCAGGCTAAAAAAAAAAAAAAACCTGCAGCCATCCAGCATCAACCTAAGAAATCCTAAATGACTTCAATAAGGAAATATCTGCATATGAAATCAGCCTTCTGTAACCCAGTGACCAGGAACACTGTTTGCAATTATTTGTCCATCTAGCAGATGAGAGCATTCTGCTGAAATCCCCCTGCATATCCCGTGTCCCAGAACAGCACGTTGCCCTGATCCCTCACCCCGGAGGATATGCAGACACATGTGTGCTCCTGCCTTAGCCACACAGAGCTGAACGTGGGGAAGGAAAGAAAAGCAAAGCATTATTGTTGCCATGATGAAGACAAATCATCAAATAGAATGCAATTCCTTTTAAAAAAAAAAAAAGTGTTACGGTTTTAAAATGCTGATTATATAAATGCCTCAATTTCACTCTTTTCCCCCCTCCTCCCTTCTGCATAAAAACAGTATTTTCAAAAAGCTAGATTATTCAAAGCCATTGTTCCCCAGGACAACCTGCCTTAGCACCACAGAAGTTATAACAAGAAACCTACTCAGCAATTATATTTCGACAGTGAAAACACACTAGCAGTGGCACTGCATACAGCATTTATGAATACAAATAGTGCTATTAGCATTTGGTGGGAGATCAGCTCCATCGTTAATTGCATGCCTGTTAGGGAGAGTGATAAGCTTGGAAGGTTTATGTTACCAAAATGAGAGAGAAGGGAATAGCTTAGAAAATATGTGTGTATGTAAGACAGACATCATTAGAACAGCTGAAGAAATGGGTGAAGGGATGCAAGAGATATCCCACGGGACACTGAAGACCCTTGTTCTTGGTGACCTGCTCAGCAAAGCAGTCTGCTCGGGTCAGGAAGGAACCTACACATCAAGGGACTGCAAACCCTGTTGAACAGCCCTTCTCCATCCTTTGCTTGCTGTGACCTGCAGTCCAGGACAACACCCAGGTCGAGATCTCTGCTGTTTTCACCTTCCCTATACCCGTTGCCTCCAGCATGCTCCTCACACGATGCTGCTGCTGGTGCTGCCAGAAAATATCCCTAACTCAAAGTAAGAGAACCATTACAAAAGAGTGACAGAGGTGAGATGGATGATCTTTAAGGTCCCTTCCAACCATTCTAAGATTCTATGAATACATATTTTTGCTTAAGACTGAATTTCCAGCTCTGCAACGGGCTCGCTCTGCATTAATTTGGCTGAGAAAACACATCTCCGTGCTTCAGTTTTCTACCCACACAAGATGGGACAATTCTCCTCTATCTCTCAGGGATCTGGGGAATGCACAGACAAAAAAATGCTTCATCCCCTTCAGCCTGTGAACAGTGAGCACTACAGACAGATCAGTGGTATTTAAAGATAACATGAGTGTATTTACAACGGGCACCATCCGTTCCACGGGATGACTCATTTCAGAGCCCTCACTGCCACTTCCCAGGCAGCTCAAGCAGCTCCAGGGCAAAAGCTGCCAAGGTGGGTTCAAGACCTGGGCTTGAACTTGCATCTTGGCCCAGGGGCTGTAGTCAAACAAACCTGATCTGCATGCAGAGGGGCTGACTCCGAGCCTCTACATGCCTGCAGGTAATCCCACTAACAACCGTGGGCCAAACCATACCTGCAAAGGGTCATGTGTGGGTGTGATTTTGGGGTGTGGTGGGGAGGTTGGGGTGAGGGAGGATGGGGAAACAGAAAACCAATGGGAAAGGTAAAAATGCCTGCTTCCCTATTGGATTCTCACCTGAAATAGTCACTGCAGGCAGCCAAGACAACTTTATGAACCTGAAACACTTCATTATTTATAGTGAGGATGACATCAAGCAGCTGAGCCTGAGCTCGGAGCGAGGCCAGTCCCTGCAGTAGAGTGGTGCTGTGGCCAGGAGCAGAGAACGTGCATTTCAGGGTGCTGTTCTTGTCAGCCATGCTAAAAACAGAACAAGAGAGACAGGCTGGTTTTAAATTAAAACAATATGTGGTATACCTACAAAGCATGCTGGGGAAGATACTGTAACACGAAGCAGTTTGAACACAAATTCCCAGCTCAACAGCCACACAGAACATCATGACATCAGTACCTCAGTTGTATTCCCTTCTCCCAGCACAAAAAAAGACTTCCAAATTTTTTAAATTATACTTTTGCATTACTGACAACCCGTCACGCTGCAGCACACATGGGCTTCAGAGACCATCCAAACATCAGCTAACGGGGCCAAAATCTCCAACAAACATCGGTCCCCACACTCCAACTACCCCAGAGTCCACCCTGACCTTGACTTCAACCACGAGACTGAATCACAGTTGCTTATTCTTCTCACCACCTATCCTGACTGCAGCTGTTAGATCCTCTGTCCCGTCCAAGGACAGCCCTACTAGCCCTATTTGATCCTTTCCTTATGCCTGACCCTCATGAGAAGAGCAAAAGCAAAATATTACATAGCACTGGCTGCTCTAAATAACATCAACTGTTTGAACTGCACTGTAAACAGTCCCCTCCCAGTGTAAATATTTCCTTGGTTTTCCCAATGCCTCTCGCACATGTTTCCCAGCGAGGAGAGCATCGTTCTTAGATTCACTTGGCCTCAGATGCACTTGTCAGTGAGAACGCTGCGTTTGGAGGTGAACATCAGCAGTTATCTCTGTGCAAGTGGAAGAGACTATTAGATGCTCTGTGCTCCTCTGAAAATAACTACAATCATGCTGCAGATTTCCTGAGCAAGGTGACACGGGGCCAGCATGCCCTGCCCACCAAATGGGGTCCACTCACGCCAACCTAAATTAATCCTAAATTAATTTGCAAATTTAATCCAACTCTGAACTACTTTTCAGGATCAAGATCCAAGTCTGGGAAGAAAGGACCAGTTTTCAGGATGGGCTTGATGTTTTCAGAAGTATCCTGCTATTTTAAGAAATATTTATGGAAGTGTGACATAAAAAATTACAAGCAGATGATATTGAATCTGCAAAGCTGCATTACTTTGCTCCCAAGTCCACAGTGGGAGAGAGCACTTAATACCGTGCTTAAAGGGTGGTTTTAATATAATTTAGGTAGAATAAATGAACAAAATAAAAAAAATTAAGGGTTTAAGCTGAAAGAGGGGAGGTTTAGATTAGATATTAGGAAGAAGTTCTTCACTGTGAGGGTGGTCAGACACTGGAACAGGTTGCCCAAGGAAGTTGTGGATGCCCCCTCCTTGGAAGTGTTGAAGGCCAGGCTGGATGAGGCTTTGAGCAACCTGGTCTAGTGGAAGGTGTCCCTGCTGATGGCAGGGGGGTTGGAACTGGATGATCTTTAAGGTCCCTTCCAATCCAAACCATTCTCTGATTCTATGATTCTATGAAAATACAGAGATGAGATCCAGTGTGCTAAGGGCTGTACAATCCCAGTGTTCACTAACAACTGTCCCTAAGATTTCACGACCTAAACAACAACAAAAGTCACACACAATGGATGAAACAAGTAGGCAAGGTCAGAGAAGAGTCAGGGAGATGGGATAACCAAAAAGGGGATGTAAACAATCCTCAAACAATAAGGAACAATGGACAGGACTTGCTACTTGCCTAACTTATCAGGATTGCAATTTCCTGCAAGCTTTACAGAAGAGGCGAGTTAGGGGAAATCTGTGATGTTCATCAGAGCCCTGAGAGGGCAGGAGCTTTGTGCGAGTAGCTCTGGAGCTCTTTGGGATGCTGCAGGATGCAGATATCAAATCTTTGCAGTCGGTTTCAAAACTCCTCAGGGTTGGGTACGCACCTCAGAATTCATACGAGTTCCTACTGGGACGACTGATAGCGGTCAGCTGTGCTTGTGTAGCACTGATCTGAAATTCCTACCTTAAAGTTAAAGCATACTAAAAAGTTTTAGTTCAGAGAGTGGAGTCCAGCTACAACATCCTCCCTATAATAAAAAGGATTAGCAAAAAGTCAGTTGCTGACAAGACCTTTATCCATTACTCTGCGAGCCAAGAAATGTCTATCCACTCCAGCTCTTCCCATGGTGAAAGAGGAAAGAGATTGGAGGGAGCGAGTGGATGAATATTCATCACGTCAAACCCATTCTGCTCTCTGGAACAATGGCTTTGATTCGCTGGAGTCGGAAGGAGGAAACACAGAGCACAAGCAAGGGAATGATCTTGCCTCTGAGCACAGTATCTTTCACTGAGCAAACCCATTTTGCTTCATGCTGGACAGGTAAAATACACACAGACAGCTCCGGCGGCTCAGCTGGGAGATGGTAACTCCTGAGCTGACGTAACTTCGTTACACTCGATCTGCTGCAGGATTCTTCTCAGGGGAATTTTCTTCAGCTTCTTTTTTTTTTTTTTCCTCTTTTCCCCACACCAATTTTAAATATTCCATTTCCCAGCCTAAGGGCTCACTCGTATAGGATTGCTTTCTCTAGATCCACAACCCTCCCAGTGTGAGTGCCTCTTCCATCAACAAGCTTTACCTGCACAAATATTCCTCTTTTTTTCCTCAATTCCTTTTACAGGCACTGTATTAACAGTGTTAAACTGTATTAATTATTTTAAAGTACTAAATCTGGGCAGGTAGATATTTCTGTGCTGGAATAAACATGTTTGCATGTGCCATTCCTTTCAATAGTTAATTGTGAACAGCTACCCCTGAAAAACTCCCTGTACTAGTTCCTTTGTCTATTTACAAGTATAGAATAAAAGGATCCCATGATTACACAATACTCCAGAGAGGAAAATAAATAAATAAACCAAAATGAAACCTAACAGTTAAAGAAGGATTGATTATGTCCATTTTTTTTCAGTCTGGGAGAAAAATATAAAATAAATAGAAGAAACATATAAGCTGGAAGCAAAATAATATCCACACAAAGAATGAGAAATCAAGCAAGAGACTTCACAAAACATAAAGCAAAGGGAGGAGAGGTGAGAAAACAGCAACAAAGGCTGTGGTTAGTCAAAAGGATTTGTGATAAAAGCGTGGCTGAAGCCAGGCTGCCGTACCACAGGGCACACCGGAGCAGCGGCGCATTGTGCCACCTGGCCTTGCTTTCCACTCCTGGAGCTGCCTTAGGAACAGAGGAAGGAGAGAAGCAGCAGTTGGATGTCAGACTAGGGGAGGGGAAAAAAAAAAAAACAAACACAAAAGGAAGCCTTGAACATCTGAAAGTGCCTTTGTGAGGCTGTCCTTATCTTATTTGAGATCTGAATATGCCGTGTACTTGTTGCTTAACAATTTGTTACAGAAGAAACAGCCTTGCAGACAAACTTCGGAAGAGTTGCATCTACTCCTCAGCAGTTCAGAACATGCCTTCGAGATAAAAGCCTTTCATCACACAATAGTGAGAAAGTGGGTTTTTTTCTGCTCCTTCCCCCTTCCCTTGCTGATGGAGGCAGAGCTGGAGAGCTTCTGGATTTTTCTTCAGTTTTTTGTGGAGGTTTCTGCAGCTGGAGAGTCCTTTGGCAGGGCTGAGCACGCCAGCCTGGAGCAGGGTCAAGTGTGGCTGGCTGCACCCAGTCAAACTTATCCCTTGAAAAAATATAAAATATTTTAAAATACCATATTCACATCAAGCAGCATTCCCACTGCGTGTCCCACAGGCTTCACAGTGACCTGCAGAGGGATCTGAAAACGTTTACATGATCGCAGTATGTGAATATATGGGTATAAAGGTGACTTGACCAGAAGAGAAATCCCACTTTCCATATGGAAATAGCTGCAGCAGTGAAAGGCAGCTTTATATTCATGTAACTGCATCCAGCACATGGATGGTGGGGGCAGCAGCTGGAATTCAATAGACACCTTGATTCAGACGGGTGATCCATTTTGGGCAGCACCCTCAAAGACTCCGATAACGTCACTGGTACCCAGTTTTCAAAAAGGGACTGCCAGGGAACAAGTAATGGGATTGAGGATTGGGATTTGTCTCCAAGCTGCTGCTCTGAAGCCAGATTGCTTTCAATCCTCTCCAGTCACTCCAGGATAGAGTTCAGCACATCGGATGTGACCGTAGCTTGGGGAAAATCAACCCAAAACCTTGTGAAAATGTTAAAAGCAAGGGTTAAGGGAGTGGTTCCAGCCAGACAGCAGGCAGGGAAGGCAAGAAAGTCCAGAAATTCTCCTTCTGCTGCTGCACCTCTTGCAGGAGCTTGGCCATGTGCTCACCCTTGCCCCAAGCACACTGACCACATCCTTAGCTGACACGTTTCTGAGCAAAGACTGCTTGGTTTTTTGTCCAGAAAGAGGAGGTATCTGAACACAGGGCTGGACACCCAAGAGGCCTCTGAAGCTGAGGGGCTGAGAGATATTTACGAGCCCTCCTTTAAGAATCAGTTCAGATGAGGCACAAAGAACATCCCAAAGAACAACCGTCCCCCTGTCTCTGCCTCCTCGATTCTCCACAACATCACGTGTAATCCAAGATGTGTTTCAAGCTAATGAATCATTTTTACCAAATCTGTACTGATGATTAAAAACATCAAAGCTGGAATTAAAGGCTTACCAAGCACGAGTTCATATTTCAGCATGTTTGCAACTACTGCACAAGTACAAATGGAGAGAATTATAGCAGGGCAGATTATAACATTTCAGTGATTGAATTAAATAAGAAAAATCTTTTGCTACACAACTGCCTGTCATCTTCCTCCTCTTCTTTTATAACATAGTCCTCCTTGGAAGGAGGGATAGTTCAGTGCTTGCTCTCCATCCCAGTTCAGCATCCTTACTAATATCCACCCACGTTTTCCCACTCTCTGGGCAGGTGGTGGTTTGTAATTTTTCATCCAGGAGAAACTCAAGGGGAAGGGGGGGTTGGCAAAATTTCTAAGCAGGGCAAACTTCCAAGAGCCAACCTCTAGAGTCAACACAAGCTCGAAAGGTAGGACCCCGCGGGGCATGGCTGGGGTACAAAAGAGGAGGGAGGAAAAACAGCAGCGTGTGTGTTCACATGCATCCAGCGCCGAGCTCCGCAGCTTTCCTGGGACCTAAACAAAGGATTTGGGATTGCAAAATAACCAGAGAGGCACCTTCTGAGTGCTCAAACCCATAAGAAAATTTTTTATGGTGAGAGCAGTTGAACTAACATAAAGCTGAAGAGTAACTTTATTTAGAACATAAGGTATGAATATTAAGGATCTTGTTTAAGAACCTTTGAAAGGCAGCATTATAGGTATTTTAATAATGCAAATCATTTAATGCCTTTAGTTTCATGCCTAAGTAAAAAAAAAAACCCATTCAGATTCTGATTTTTGAACTACAATTAAGACATTTAAAATCAAAACAAAAGTCAAACTCCCTCAGATAAGTCACTGGTAGCCATGGTTACTGTAATATTTCAGATCCCGAGGCTTTCTATCACATGCCCAAATGATGAAGATGAGTTTTCAGCACCTCACACCAACAAATGTTACGTTGGGGCAGAAAGGCTGAACCCTTCACTGTAGATTTGCTGTTTCACAGACTCTGATCGGGACTTTCAGACAATGTTCCCGTGGCCTTTGCACCTTTCTACAAAAAGACATCGAGAGGTTTCCTTAAAGTTTGGGTCCAAGGAAGATTAGATGCTGCCAGGCAATGAGACTTAAAAATACCTGCCCTGTTAACCTACTTACATTCCCAGCAGCGAGCAAGATTGCCACCAGCACCCCATCAGAAACAATATTTACCACGGCTTCCCTGTCCGAATTAGGAACAACAATAAGCACTTAACGATCAGCAACTAATTAAACATTAATACTGAATGAAGGGGATGTTTTCCAGAGAAACATAATCATCCTTAGGAAAGAGATGTGAGCAAAATCATTTAATCGATTTCTTTGTTCCCTTTTCCACCTCCTTCCCTTAATTTCTCCTATTTCACTCCTCTGCCTCCACTCATTTTCCTCTCCTGACACCCTCTCTTTCAACAAAAGCAATAAATACAAGTAGAAAGCTTGAGAATAATATCTCTATTTAGAAGTGACTAGCAATTTGGAGTGCTCAAATAAGAGATTATAAATGGGTCTGAGTTTTAGAAGGAGTAATACTTTGTGGGGGAAAAAAAAAAATGGGATTTCTGTAAAATGCCTGAAGTTGAATAGTGACGTTTGAAGAGTTTTGCCTTTTATCTTCTACACTTCGAGTCTCAAAATTTAAGGAAAGTTAATGTTTGGCAAAGGGAGAACAAGTAACATTCAGTATTTTTTAAAAATAATAAAAAACCAATAACAAAGCCCAACAAACCAAGTGTTTTAATTTGTATTACAGGGACACAAAAAGATCGTGCCTCTGACAAAGAGGGAAGCGAGGTCTCAAAAGATGGACTGCCCAACACTGGGATGGGACTGGGCATCGCTGGGCTCCCATGCTCCACTGCCAGACATCCCACGCCTGATTCAGCCTTCCATTGAGTGAAAACTGCAATTAAAGACATCATTTACAGAAGCCAGGAGGTACTTTAATGCTTCAATTTTAAGTGCTTTCTGAGTCAGGTCTTATTGATCCCTTATTTGCTTATCTTCATCCTACTTCTCCCAAGGAAACCTATAACCCAAAGGTAAGGCAGCAAAAGTTGAAGCTAGAGGCTTTTCAATTTTTTTTAATATTATTTTTTGTCCCCTGACAAGTCCCAGACACATTTCCAAATCTATGTTTTTCCTTTTTTTCCTAAGCTGGACTCACAGAGGGCCCAGCAGACAAACACACACACACACACACGAATATATTCTGCTCCCAGGTTTCAATCGGTAGGTTGTTCTCAAGCCAAAGGAGGTGGGATTTTGGTTTCTGCTAAAATGCACTAATAAAACTGGATGCCTGTCAAAAGCTGGCTGCCCTGGCAAAATGGAGCACTGGAGCAACAAAGAAGTGGAGGGTGAAATATCTGAACACATTAAACTCTGTGCCACCTCATGGAGTTTCGATGGGAGAGGCTGGTCAGTACACACTGTACCCAGGACAAATTGTAAGGGGGGAAAAAAAAAAGGAAAGAACAAGAATCTTAAAAATATTTCTGTCACAGAGCCAGGGTCATCTCTGTGCAGGGACACATGGGAAAGGCAGTTTGGTTTTCTTCATTCAGCAACCAAAGTGGCCAGTGAAACTCTCAGGGAAGGGCTCCATCAGCCCAAACTCGCACACTGGTACCACTGGGGTCTTGGAGGGACACGAAATGTCAGGTTGAAAAGATCATTTACCAGGATCTGCCATTTTTCTTCTCTCTACTCATACCCAGAGCTACCACAGAGGATCTTCTGTACAGGGATTTTCCTGAGGCACCTTCAGTCCTGTCCTAAACCTCCTCCAGCAGCGGAGAGCATGGAGCAGACGTAGGTGACACACATCACTAACAACACCCTGCCCGTCCACAATCTCAACCTGTATTTTCACAATGACCAAGAATGGGAAGATATTACCCCAACCCCCTCAAACTTCATTGTGATTATATTCTTGTCAGCCCCAAACCTAATCCCACTGAGCCAGGAACAAACTGAGCAAATATAAAAATCACTCGAAGCATATAAATTACTCTGGCAGCCACAGGCAGTATCACAGCAATGAAAAAGTCAGCTGCTCTCTCTTGCTCCCAAGCTCATCCAGTCACACAAAGACCCCCAGAAGGATGGTGGATTTTACACCACGTAAAATTTCCCTGTGTATCCACCCTACACGGTTAAGTACAGGCTCTTTATACACTTGATACTCCTGCTGACAGCTCTGCCTTAAACAGTTCCACATTTCCCCCACCATATGCCCTTACGGTCAAACCCTGCCAACTCCCAGCTCTAGGGGAAAAAAAAAGAAAAGAAAGCTTATGATGATGCCAGTTCAAAAAAAAAAACCAGCCAAAAAGCAGAACTATCCTTGTACAACACACCACCACGGTTGTTTTAGCAGCCAGAAGCCACAGCGGGTATTTTCTGAGCCCTGCACACCTCTCCCAGCAGCACCCGTGGCAGAGCCGCTGTGCAAAGGCCGAGAGGCACCTAGTGGTGTCAGGAAGCACAGCAGAGCCACCAAGGCCACCCCAAAAGTGACACCCAACTACTGCTTCACTGCTGGCCTTCTAGATACCACCTTACTCTTCCCTCCACCCCTGCTCTTCCATCCACCCCACTCCAGCAGTGTGTTTTTGGAAGCTGATCCATGGCACAGCTACCGCTGCTCTCAGCCGAAGATCCATCAGGACCCGTCTCAGCTTCCCAGCTCGTCACAGGTCAGCAGTGGCTGGGTCACTGGGGACATTTCCACTGGGGACAACCCATTTCAGCTCTGCTAGCAGCTCCTACCAGGGCAGAAAGTTCTCCCCGCCAAGCAAATCACTCTGCGACCTCCCCGTGAACAACCACACCAGGCTCTTCGCTCCACGCCTCGGAAAAACTTAGAAAAACTTCAAAATCAGACTACAAGGTACTTGGAGCAGCGTTTGTCTCAGGCTGTTTCTGTGGCATTTGATTGCATCCTCTGGGCAATGTTGTAATAAAAACAACAGGAGGAGTTACACGCAGAGTAGGTACTACAGCGTGCAGTGATCCGCAACACGCCTCTCCTCTCCCCGTACCTCCACCCTCCAGATGATTGCCTCGGAGCAGGCAGGGATCGCAAACAAAAGCAACATCAAATGATGAAACAACAAACAGAAGAAAAACCCACCATCCCTTTAAGGCAAACTATAAAGAAATCGTGTTTTCTAGCAGATGTGAGCAGCTGCCCTGGCACTTGGCATTGTAACACCAATTCCAACACAGTTCCAGGATTAAATCCTTTTACCACCGTGGTTGCTCGTAGACCGTTTCCTTCGTTACCCAAATCCTCTGCGCTTACCTTCCGACAGGTCTGTGCCCATCCTAAACATCATTACATCTCCCAGCTCCTTGGACAGGTTTTGTGCCACCCTCACTGTGTCACCTGAACAGAATAACCCAAGACCACCAGAATTGGAGCAACAGCTTTTTTTAAAAGTCACTGATTTCTGTGCAAGTTCAGCATTTATCTTCCAAATAAATGAGAAGCTGGAAAAGACAACTCAGCCACCATCCCATGATACAAGGCTCTTCCTTAATGCTAAGCCACACCTGGAAGTAAGACAGGAACCTTTAAAGAATCACTGAAGTTTACTTTTGGTCTAAATAAAACCTCCAGCTCAGAAGTCTCTCAATGTTGAAAAAGAAAGCAGCAGTTATTTTCACAGTGATTCAATTAGAGCATAAACATTTATACCACGGCTACCAGATCTAAGAACTAAATCTGTTTTAAAATCGCCACGTGGCTGAGTATAGAACGTAGAAACTACACAAAACTAAACTTTGAACAGTTTCAACAGGGGGAAAAAAAGTCTAATTGAAGACTGAAGCTACATAAGATTACAGGAACACAAAAGCACGACAGACTCACAGACCTTGTTATCTTCACATCACGGTTTTATTCCATCCTCCTGTAGATTTGCTCCCTCTCCCACCGCTTTCTTCAGAAGGAGTGAGGTTAGGGGAGTTCAGGGCGACTTTCTCTTGATGTGAACCCAGACATATGTACTTTTAGATAAGGAAGACCTGCAGGTTCTCCCTCACCCATTCATTCTGGTTTTGACAGGTGGGATTGCTTTCAGCAAACACACCAGGGCGTAACAATATTAGGGAGGTTTTTGAAAAGTGTTTATACAACCTGGCTGCCTTCCTTTCTTCAAGGAATTATTCCCGATTTGAGAGACACACAGGTCTCCTCAACAGCTTGTCTGGACATCCCAATTAATTCCTGCTTAAAGGCCTGTACAATAACATCCTTGCCAGCATCTGAAAAGATGTTTTTCCCCAGATCTTTGTCACCCTGCTTTGTACAACCCTACAACCCTCACCAACACTGAGGCAGAGTTCACCAGCCTCATTGTCTAAAGCACAGAGAGCTTCTCTTACCGAGGGCACCGATGGATTTCACCGTTTCCTCTGTACTTACTTGCTCACCAGTCTCAAAACATATCTTCAGGAGCAGCACAGTATTTCAGAGTGAATTATGTAGCCTGAAACTCTCCCTCCACACGATACCAAGGGTTGGGAGTAAAATATGAAACCTATTTGTAACTCACGAAATTCTATCCATAGAGGAAGGAAAAAAAAAATAAATAAAAGTTATTTAAAAAAGCAAGTTTATTCCAAAATAGAAGATTTGGGCTCTTTGCTTTTCAGTGCACAGCAGCAGCCTTATCTCATACCATCAGCGTGTCGAAAGCCTTTTGTCCATACCATCTTGCATGGCGTGTTCCTTATCAAATGAAAGCACAGGATCCCCAGCAGACAAGTTAATTTTCTTGCTTTGGGGAAGGCAGCATACTTATGGGTAACTAGCATCAGCCACGCAGTAGCAATTCCAAAGATGGAAATTCTGTCCGTGCTGTTTGAGTAACAGCACAACACCAAAATGGCATGTGTGTAACAGCAAGAGAGGACTTTGTCCTTTTGCCTTAGAGAGTAAATACTCAGTAACTGTGAAAAAGTCACAAGTGGAAGCAGCTAACAAGGAATCATTGTTGATAGGGAATGCCCTTGAAATTCTTCTCTCGCTCTAGAGAGACTATGTGGCACGTCCAACATCCCCCATCAGGTTTCTCCCCTGTATTTTATGACAAATCCATCCTTTAAAACAGAAGACTAATGACCTACAAGAAGCAGTATCCAAATTTCAAGGGGCCTTACTTTAAAATTAACAAAGAAAACAAACACACAACGATAGGGAAAATGACAGAGCTACAGCTCAGGGAACAAAACTGCTGCAGGTCCAGTCTGGGTGATTTATCACAGCCCTGAAACAAATTACTTCCATTTCTCACTGCTACACACCCAGCTCTGAGAAACTCCCAAGCACGCGGCCCTACCAACACCCATGTAAAAGTGCTGCTGCTCCTGTTCTGAGCAGGAAGAAAAAGGAGGTGCAGAGAGATAAAATGATATGCTCCAGGCAATACAGTATATAGTTTACACAGGTGGTCATTAGAAAAAAATATATAATTAAATATATATATATGGTGAGAATTCAGACAGGCTTCTCCAGCGCTGAACAATGACTGGAAAAACTTCCCTCTCCACAGCCTGACATACGGGGAGGTTATTCCAAGAGCAAACGCAGAGAGTTAAGTTGAGGATAACCGATGCTTTGAAGCCAAGTGACAGGTTGACAGCAGAACATCAGAGAGACAGACAACACAACTTTCTGAACACTGTCCAACACGATAACTGTGGGATGACGACAGATAGAAAAGCCCCGGGAACCAAAACTCCTCCACAAACAGGTACCACCTACAACCACCCACCCCAACACCTTCCCAGGTCCCACCACCAACTCTGGGCTGAGTGACCCCACAGGGACCCAAACCAGTGACCCAGGGAGGGGTCCACAGCCCGGGGAGGATGGCAGAGGGGACAGGGAGCAACAGAACGGGCCTGAAAAACCAAAAACTTGGTGTTTCTGCGAACCTATAAACCTGGTGCCTCTATAAACCCGCAAAGCCAGTGTCTGTACAAACCCTACCCAGGCAGGGTCTGCGTGTGATTTACAATATTCTCTATTTTAGAGCCTCTCTCAAACCTCAGCCTTTCTCCTCATAAACTCCA
>NW_010307300.1:0-4362 GCF_000700745.2 Antrostomus carolinensis
TCCTAATGACCCTCTTATCCCTGATATGCCTGGAGACAGCACTAAGGATAAGTTTTTCCATCACCTTCCCAGGGATGGAGGTGAGGCTGACCGGTCTATAGTTACCTGGGTCCTCCTTCTTGCCCTTTTTGAAGACTGGAGTGACATTGGCTTTCCTCCAGTTCTCAGGCACCTCTCCCATTTCCCACGACTTACCAAAGGAAGTGGAGGGCTTCAGGACATGGTTGTGTTGCTACGCAAGAGAAAATCCATGGGTAGGAAAGCCATAGGAACAGTAGAGTAGGCAAAGATCATACAACCCTGCAATGCCAGGTTTTGGAGAAGTTGTGGCTTTCAGAGTGTTTCAAGAATTGTTCATTTTGCTTGTGTGTCTTATCCAAGGACTCTCTGGGAGTGAAATAGAGGATTCCTTCCCAGGATTTAACCTGTCCATGTGCTCTAACTGCTGAGCTTCTTCTAGAAAAAGTGACCACCTCCAACACCAGAAAGAGCAAATCCTTCCCAGCTGGTAAGGAAAGGATTCATCTTTAGAAGACATTTCAGGTTGTATGTCCCAGGTGGTGGGAACTGTATCCTGGTGGAGATGAGGGTCCTGAGCCCCATGGGGGTGGGATTCAAGGACTGGAGGGATCCCACTATGGTGCAAGTGAATCCTCATCCCGGGAGCCCATTGCAGTGCTCATCCCCATGGCATCAGGCTGGTTATGAACCAGAAGGATCCAGGGCATCATCTCTGCCCAAGGAGGGTTTGAGGGTTTCACACCAAATTATAAGTTTCATTGACTGTAACTTCCCTTTTGAGACACACTGGTAAATAGATGTGTAAACCCAGCTTCTCAAATAATATTTATGGTACCTGATTATCATGCTGTCATTGCCCATCTCTGCTGAATACACAGGCACAGCACAGAAACATGCCCTTCCCAGTTCATACATTTCATTGATCTTTCAGCAATAGTACATCAGTTCAATGACTATTCACTCTGCTTCTGAAAAGCCTGGCTTGTCTCTATTAAAGTCACAACCCCCACAAAAGTGCCAAAGCAACAGCCTATTACGTTTAGTTAAATATTAAGATTCTCATTTAATTATGGCACACACAAGTAGCTTTATCAGCAGAAAGGGACTTGCCACGTAGGGGAATTTAGTCAAGCCGTTTTATTTGTTCATATAATTGCATTCACAGAAAGCCAGGAAGACTGTGGAGGAAATAAAAAAGATTGGCATATCTCCTAAAGGACTTTCTTTTCTGCTTTAGGGCCACAGGGAGCTTGAGTCTGTGGAGCACAAATGGTCATTGCTTAATTAAATGTAAGCACGCTATAATAGTCAGTGCAACTCACTATTATCAGATTATTGCAGAATACAGAGACAAACTCCCTTTATAGAGTAATGGGCTCATATTAAATAAGTAAATTCAGTAACAGTCAACTGTCAGTTGCCCTTTATTCAAAAGCAAAAGAATAAAGGGGAAAAAAAGAACCAAGGAAATGCTAATAATATGCAGAAAATAATGAATTTCAGCAGGGGATGTGTTCTGTGCATGACTAGATCGAATTCTCAATGCAATAAATGCTACACATATATATATCTGTCAAAATAAAACTAGTCTCAGTGTGTTTTACGTTAATTTTTCAAGCCCTTCCTTTGCTGTTTCTATTTTATAGTATCTCTCATTTTATTCACTTAAATGTATTTTATAAAACTATACAGGAGGCTATAACACAGTTCATGAGAGCACTATTCTGTACATGCTGCTATAGTCAGTCAGACATCTCCATGTCTACAGTAAAATTATAAGGAGTTTATATCATAAGGATTGTTTAAGGAGTAAGGGAAAGAAAGCAACTTTGGAGCTGCAGGTCAGAGCTAGCCCTCCTGGCCCTGTGGCAACATTCTCTGTTAGCTGCTCTGGAGTTATGCTCAGCAAGGGCACTGCCAAACCCAGTTCTCTGCTGGGAAGAAGAATCATAGAATCATAGAATGCCTTGGGTTGGAAAGGACCTTAAAGATCAACTAGTTCCAGCCCCCCTGCTGTGGACAGGGTTGCCAGCTACTAGATCAGGCTGCCTAGGGCCCCATCCAACCTGGCCTTGAATGCTCCAGGAATGGGGCAAGAAGAGCTGATACAACTTTGTACAAGGACTGAGGTACGAGTGGTCACTGGTGCAGAAAGACTGAACAGCTAGGAGCTTGCAATTTGCTTAAAATTAGCAATTCTTGTAGTTTTGTAGACCAGAAGAGCTACAAGTGACAACTTTTGCATATTTATAGCAGAAGCAGTTTCACAAGGGACCACACTGGCACATGGAGCGATACCACTATCCCATTATTGCCAGCAGCAATAACATAAACAAAAATTGAGAACCCTCCTCTGGACAGCAAGATCAGTCATCTCCATCATGGCACTTTTATCCAGAAATTATAGACCCGTGGGGAAACTGAGTCACAAGGAAACAAAATATTTATCTCATGGTCATCCTGCAAGCAAGATGATGGGAGATGGTCTAAGCCATGGTCCAGGGTACCTTGTGCTGCTTTGCTTTGGCAGCAAAGATCTCTCTTGCTGCCCTTACCAGACAGTCACACAGAAGTACATTGCTTTAACCGAACTTGTTCTAGGATGCTGCTAAATTTTATGCATGTCTTCTTCTTCAAAGGAACATTTCAATTGGAACAAATTAATTGAAAAGAATGAGGAAAGCACACCAATGAGTATTTCTATTTTAACAGCAAAGGTCACAATATACCACAAATTTGATTTTAAATTTGATTTTAAAAAATTCAATCAGAATTTGGGATTGCACTCTACATATCCTGCTTACAAGCAAAACTTTTCTAGATGGGGTAAGGGCTTTGAATGCATGTTACCAACAGAAATTGAGAAAACAGCAAATAAAACAGGGAACACAGAAACTATATAAAGGAAAATTGATCCTGTGCTTTTTTCTTACATGTCCTGGTGCCACAGGAGTTTTTCCTTTGACACCTACCGCCTTCAGTGAGAAATGAAGCAGCTCAGCATTTCACAGAAATCCTTTAGTCTGGGAGCCAAAGTCTCTGCTTTGCTCTGCTCCTTTGCAGAGACGACAGCAGTGAGTTGCTGTAAATCCAGTTAAGAGAAACTGAAACCTGATAAACTGATAGCAGCCATGTACAAAGCAGCTAGGATAAAGGGATTGCTTATTAGTTGGGTCACAGCAATCCCTGAAGTCCCTAACTGCAGGTTAAGGCTGGGCTAAAATGAAAGATAACGGTCTCCCATCAAAATGACAGGAGCAGATAAATCTTGGTTTCACATGAAGCTCAGTCCCACACCCTGCTGTGAAGTCTCCTGAGACTCATGGAAGAGAGAAAAGGGCATGCTGGCTTTAAGACCCCTGTATAGAAGAGACAGAGAGAGGCTGTCTATCTGAGGCTCTGTGCCATGTTGTCTTGGGGTAAAAAATGAAGCTTTCTGGATAATTTACATTGCTACAGGTGCGAAGGAGGAACCCCAGAAACCTCATGGCTCTCTGGACTCTACAGGGAGTCCTAATCAGTCTGGTATCACCTATAGCTACTACCAAAGACTTTGAGGGAAGAAACCTGCATTTGGAATAATTCCAGCATGGATGTGAATCATTAGTGTGAAAAAGCTTTACCAGACAATAATTGCTACAATCCCCATGAACAGATCAGGAAACTGGGCAGAGGTACAACCTGTGGGTGTTACTCCTCTCTGTTATCTCTCTCAACCTGGTAGTTCATACCAGAACATATTTTATTAAAACCACAGATTAAGCTAAATATTTCTTACTTTTGAGTGGGATGTAAATCAAAACTTGTGGAAAACTAACAAAAAGAGAGAAAGAGATCCAAAAGAAAGAGATCTGGAATCTGTTTTTGGTTTTGTTTTGGTTTTTGGGTTTGGTTTTTTTTTTTTTTTTGAGAAAGCTGATAGCAAATGTCATTGCCCAAACCACTGTGTTTGTATCCCAAACAGCAATAATGTGTGCTGCCATCACAACAGCTCTGCAAGTCCCTTTGACTTGCAGAAGTCTTGCATTTAGGCAGATTCTGGCCTCCCCGCTAGTGTAAGTTTACCAAGGAGCAGCTACATCTCACTGTCCTGGCTGGCTACTTTTCTCTGAAGAATTGCAAAGCTCAAGTCCATTCTTACTCTGTGCATCGGATGTGTTGTGAACAGTCACCATCGGGACTCGGGGACCTTGAAAAGAAGAAAAGAACTCGGTTAAATATCTATCGAAGCACACACAGACACACGTGAACCTGGTTTTGAATTCCATGGAGCTGAAGACTCCTGAGACTTGCTTTCCATGCAAGAGTAATCTAAAAAGCAAATCACCCTGGTATTAGAAA
>NW_010307300.1:4389-33137 GCF_000700745.2 Antrostomus carolinensis
ATGTGAGGTTTCAAAACCCTTTCCCAACGGATGACTAAATGCATCTTTCTCCAATTTGTAAACATTATAATTAGCACAAACACAATTAAATCGCTTGCTTTTAAAATTATTCTAATGACACCCAAACATCACAGCACAAAGCATCTACATTTTGTATGCTACAGGTAACTGTCGCTGTTTTGCAAATATTTTATTGCCTTTTTAAAAAAAAAAAAAGAATTACAGACCAGTTTGGCTTTTACACTAAAAAAGACCACATATGCTGTCTTAAAATGCAGCATTTGAAATCAGTCAGTATCACACAAAGAAGATTATTATTATTGCTATGCATTGCACATGAATAAACCACAGAATTCACTGACATAGGATGCTACAGTCTTTACCACAGGATGCTATAGTCTTCAGCACAGGGGATGCTATAGTCTTTAGCACAGTGGCCTGGATTCAACTTCTTGTTCAGAAAGTCACCAAATGGCTGACTTGGAGAAAAACTGGATGGTACATGAGCTTAGGTTAATTTTGTAGTTGTCAGCTTCTTTCTCTCTGCTTTTCAATTATCATCTGCTGACTTCTCTTAGAGATAGGACACTGGGCCTAAAGAAGCTTCAGCCTGACCCAGCGCAGTCACTCTTAGATTACCACCATACCTGTTCATAGCTTTTCCAATGAGTCTGACAGTACTGCTCAGGAAGGTGGAAGAAGCACTGCAATGATGGAAGGGTTACTCCTTAACCTCAGAGACAGTGGTTATCTTACTTCCCTTTCCCCATAGCGTAATATGATGCAGTAGCAGCAAGTGCGAGCAGCTGAGGAAAGATCATTGATAGTCCTGGCAAAGATACCAACTGCTGGGACAAAGGGCTCCCATGCCATGTGTCGGTGAAGATCATAGATATGGAATCATAGACTCATAGAATCATTTAGGCTGGAAAAGACCCTAAAGATCATCAAGTCCAACCATGAAGCTAACACTGACAAGTTCACCACTAAACCATGTCCCTAAGCACCACATCTACATGTCTTTTAAATGCCTCCAGGGATGGTGACTCAACCACTTCCATGGACAGCCTGCTCCAATGCTTAATGTCCAATCTAAAGCTCCCCTGGTGCAACTTGAGGCTGTTTTCTCTTATCCTATCACTTGTTACTTGGGAGAAGAGACCGAGACCCACCTTGCTACACCCTTCTTTCAGGTATTTGTAGAGAGCAATAAGGTCTCCTTTCAGCCTCTTCTCAGACTAAACAACCCCAGCTCCCTCAGCTGCTCCACATAAGACTTGTTCTCCAGGCCCTTCGCCAGCTCCGTTGCCCTTTTCTGGACACGTTCCAGCACCTCCATGTCTTTCCTGTAGTGAGAGGCCCAGAACTGAACACAGTATTCAAGGTGCAGCCTCACCAGTCTTTGTGGCAGGACTTCTTTTTTGTATATACTGTATTTCCAGGTTAAACTTATGTGATGAGGATGTGTAGTTGGTGGGGATGGCAAAATTTGGAATTGTCTGTACTAAAGACCCATGGAGGAAAGGTTGTTAGAAACAGTGTTTCTTACTTTCTTGGGCTCTGACATCTGATGGCATGCTGCCAGCATGCAGAGGAAACCTGCCATTAAACTACATTGAGTATCAAAAACCTCAATGTTTTTTAAGCTTCAAAATTAAGACAGCTTAAAGAGGCTTGATATTCATTGAGATTCAAGCTCTTTTAAGATGTCTTGAGTTCTTCAACCTCCAAGCAAATCCTGTGTGATCACCAGTCATGCGCACCAGCAATTTATGTGGAGAGGGGTAAGAAAAAGCTCCCAAAAAGCTGTAAATCACAGTGTGCACACAAATGGAAACAAAAATAGGCTGCTGTGAGCCCTCCATACTGGTTTGGTAAGTGAAACAAGTTCTTGAGAAAGACTTCAAGGCAGTGTAATTGTGTCAATGGTTTCCCTGTGCTGTCAAGAAGCCAGATCCCATTGTATACAACCAGGGGTGTTTAATGTAGACCTTATCTATAGAGAGAAGAGTCAAGAAAGGTTTTACTTATAATTAAGCCGACTGATATGGCAGCCTGACTTCTGTTTCCTAGCAATTGAGAATTTTCTTCACTAACAATTCATTTCTTTGCAGCATTTTCTTAGAGTGCAGCTAAAGGAGTATAATGCACAGAGGAAAACTGTGTTTTACTCACCAGGATTTAGCTGAATTTACCTTACTACTACCAATTTACATTAATTTGCTGACTATATTTATTTATAAATCTGCCCTGCTTTTTCCCTGCAGTCCCAGAAGCCAGTCTGCTGGAAAAGGAACAAAACTAATAAACAATTCATCATGAGCATGATAAAATCATCACTGAAAAGAAAAATCCTCCCAAATGAATTCAATCGGAGCTAGAGCAGTCCTTTAATTAACACAAAAATGCCTAACAAAAAGAAAGGGATAAAGAAAGAAATACAATGCATATAATCCTTTTATTTTCTAATTTATTTTTCCTTTTTTTGTTGGCACCGGAAAACCTGTGAGAAACTAATAAATAAAGAAAAAAGCGAGTATGTATTTTAGAAAGTTCCATGTATTATGTATTGTGTTTCCTTAGTGTCTCCCTACCTTATTATCATCTCCCCAAATCAATATTTTAAAGTGAGTTGCCATACAAAGATATTCAGTTTGAGGTAATATCATATAAAAATATTTAAAAATATACATCAGTATCCTTGAAAAAGTACACTTTTGAATTGTTCAATATTTATTTTCCAACAAATGAGGAAAAATGGTGAAGACAGAAATCTACAGTAGAATCTATAGTAGAATCATCAGAATCTACAGCAGAATCATCAGGTTTGTGTGAAAGATTACTTTTGATATTAAATAGTCCCAATGGCAACATTCCAGTTAAACAATGCGTTTCGCTTGTGAGCAGGCTGAAATTCATTAAGAAGAAAAATAACTTTTTTTTAGGAATGATGTAAATTGCCTATTTCAATGCCAATTTTTAAAGTAAAACAGCCTAGTTACATGCTAGACTCAATACACACACATTGAAAGTTTTTCAACACTCAGAAGTACCTAATATCTGCCAGGAATAGAAGGAAATTCTTGAAATTAGGAGGTGTATATTCATCAGCTGCCTCCCATACTTTATTTTTAAACCTATAACGGTGTGACAGTCCCATTACACATGCCATCTGGTAAATGCCATCCACTGTCATTTGCGGATCTGAGAGTGAAACCTAATTTGTTCAATGAACTGCTGGGAGCTGACAGAAGCAGAGCAAGGACATCCTCTACTCTGTGTCTCCTCTCTCCAGAGCCCTTCCAAACAGGCTTTGATTGGGACTTCTGAGCCCCAGCACATTCTGTTGCTTCTGCTCTTTAATCAGCGTTGACGAGCGCCTTTGTCTACCTTTCCCCCTTGGAAACTTTGCAAACGCTCCACCTCTTGCTTAGAGAGGTCCTGAGCACATGTGAGCATCAAGTGAAGGCTGGATTTAGGCATTTGCTTGTGCTCCATGCAAAATAAAACACAGAGTGCTTCACGTTAAGAAAGTAAAGCAGATATTGAGCTGTTTTGCCCCTGATGTGAAAAGCTAAGAGAAGCTCAGCGCATACCCCATAACTTGGGTTACTGTTCCCAAAACCATGGGCAAGCCAATTTCCTGCATGATGAGGGGATGATGACGCTGTTGGATTTCTTCCCCTGGCCCCAGTTGCAGAGCAGTAGTTAAAAACAGGGCTGTGATACGCTCTGAGGTGTGGATATATTTAGGATGCTGGGTGGCACTGTATGGGCTCTCTAACCCCGTCATCCCTCTCTGCATCCCTCTGGCAGCTGTGGGATGGGGTGCACTGAAGCACTACCAGATGGAAATGCTTCACCTGGCTTGCAGGTTCCGCTCCCCCCTCCTCAGCTCCAGCATGGCACCAGGTAACTCCAGTAACCTGACAGTAATTTTAGTGCTGCTGCTTTATTTGTAGCATAAAATAAAGGATCAAAACTATGGGTAGGAGAACTTCTGTGTGTATAGACATGCTCTATATATTCCTGAATAGATGAATAGTTAATAATGCTGCATGAATCTCTACTTACTTGGAATGAGATTTTCAATTAATACAGCTAAAAATCTGGCTTTATCATAAGGTCTTTGACTTTAAAAACATTACTGTCATTATCCATACTAGAAGTAAATTAAGCCATATCACTATAAAGACACGGGCAAATTTACCATCGAAGTACTACCTGACGTGATCTGAAAGTGCACAGAAACTCAGTGCCTCAGTAATTTGAGAAGAAAAATCACTGGCCGTGGCATATCATCAATTTTTTAAGCAGTTTTTGTTATAATTTCCAAGAAGGATCTGCTTAAACACTGTCAAAAAGAAGTAACTCTAGATACTTGGGTAGTAAGATACAGATTTCCAGAAGAAAACCAGAAAATCATACAACTTTCAACAAAGTATTTACCAGACACTTGTTTTGTAATATTTTAAAGACAATATTCCAAAGTATTCCTGATGTTTTCATGATCTAAACAGCATAGGGAATTAGATCACCTACAACTTTAAAACTAAAGTAGTAATTATAAATAGAATATGAAGTAAAATTGCAAAAAAGGTAATCCAAGTTATGTAAGTGTTAAAAAAAGGGGAAAAAAAAAAAAGAGGAATTGTCTTATTCTTCTCATCTATATTCTCAAAGGCTTCAATATGTCAGATAATTTCAGACCAGCAGCTAAATTCACAGTGTGTAAACAATGAAAATTCAAATACTCTCTGCCAGTGCCACCAGCATATCTCTTAAGCGTTGATGAATGATTTAAAAGAGCAGCTGCAAGCAATGGGAGCTGAGAGGGTCTGGCTCTGCACAAGTGAGATAATTGGCAACAGCCATCTCTGTGTACAGATTCCAGATCTCTTTATTTGCTAATCCATGAATTATTTATACGCACTGCATAAAGTTCATATGTTGGGGTGATATTATCATCCTAATAAATAAAGACATGGGGAGTTCTGTGAACGACTGCTAACAATTAAAATATTTTCCCATTTACAGTATTTTCCAGTCTGTGCTACAGACAGATGTTCATGCTGTTCGCTTTGGCAACCTTGTTGACACAAACATCAAACAGATTTGTGCTGCTAGTCACCCTCCCCAAGGCATTTAATTTTTTAATCTAATCTTTACTTCCTCAAATGTAACTTGCCTTGTAAAATAATCAATACTGGCTTGTTCTCAGGCAACACGCAGGATTGCACAAACTGCACTGATGGTACTGCTTGTTTCTGCCCCATCTGATACCAGTAATAAATTTCATGCTCATTTTATATAGAGCTGAAATAAATCTGGTTGTTCTGAGGTGGCTTCAGCTATCAGTGTCTAGAGGGCAAATGAGTAAGAGATTTGTCCTTAATTATACTACACAAAATAGCTCTGATAAGTTCTTCAAAAAATTGTTTAAGTGAATAAGCATGGTCAGATCCTCAGACCATTTCACAGGATTTTGAGAGGTGTCTGCAAAGAGCAGTGTGGGAAGCTGGGCTGACATTAATTGGCTCCATCCCACGGTCTGTCCTATGGTCACTGAAACACAGAAGGACATGGGACCTCCATGTCTGAGAAGACCCTCCCTTGCTTCTTCAGTAATTGAGTATTATAAAGGTAGGGACAAATTCCTTCTAAATGTAACTCTGTTTTCACTGATGTAACTCCTACCGGTGTCTCACTCTTCTGGCGGCAGCTGACTTCTAGCTTTAAGCTACACTGGCTGTCACTCCAATTTAAACCTTTTTGGATTTGTTCCAAAAAGCTGTTTTCTACTAATCATGAGTATTCCCATTATAGTTAGAGCAGTCATGTGTCCCCAGAGCTCTCATGCAGTAGGATAAACTAGAATATTTTAGCTCCCTTTTGTAAGACAAAATTTCTTTTCCTCTTATTCTTTAATGGAAGAACATTTCACATTCAGTTCCTCCTTCCTGAACGGAAATGATCAGGACTCTGGAGATAGTCCGGCAGAGGCCTACAGAGATGATGAGGGGCCTGGAGCATCTGTCTTATGAGGAAAGGCTGAGAGACCTGGGTCTGTTTAGCCTGGAGAAGAGAAGACTGAAAAGGGATCTTATCAGTGCTTATAAATATCTAAAAGGTGGGTGTCAAGAGGATGGGGCCAGACTCTTTTCAGTGGTGCTCAGCAACAGGACAAGGGTCAATGGGCACAAACTGGAACACAGAAAGTTCCTCCGAAGATGAGGTAAAAATTCTTTACTTGGAGGGTGCCAGAGCACTGGAACAGGCTGCCCAGAGAGGTTGTGGAGTCTCCTTCTCTGGAGATGTTCAAAACCCACCTGGATTCAGTCCTGTGCAACTTGCTCTAGATGTACCTGCTTTGGCAGGGGGGTTGCATGAGATGATCTCCAGAGGTCCCTTCCAAACCCTACCATTATGTGATTCTGTGACTCTCTCTCTGCTGCAGAAGACAACTTAACTGGTCCTTATACAGTGAAACTGCTACTTGAGCAGTTCTGTAGAAAATTGTTTGCCTGATCCATCCTAAAAGAGCATTTACCTTTTTCACCACCACAGCTGGTAGGCAGTTTGCAGACATCCAGCGATCAGCATTGCATGCCCAGGCACCCATCTGCTCTTCTGAGGCATTTGTAACTCTTGAGCTTCAAGCATACAAGACAAATTCTTGTCCTGGGTCACCATGTGCTTAATTTTGCTTTTTGTACCATTAATTTCTCCCACTCCAGCCCTGCAAGACAGCCAGATTCTCCAGTATTTCTCTCTGCCTTCTGATGATGCTTATCAGCTTTGTGGCCTTAACAAATTCCATTAGCTGTGTCCAGCTTTGGGTTCACAGGCTGCTGGTGAACAATCTAAGTAAGGTCATTCCGAAGACCAGCTCCTAATGAACCCTGCTGCTCATCTCCAATTAGCCTTATATTTCTCTTCATCATCATCTACTGCCTTCTTTCATTTAGCTGGTACTTAACCTTCCCTTCCATTCTTTCACTAATCCCCATCCTCTCCTTCTTAATTACTATCATCCAATGAGGTATCACATCAAGTGGGCTGAGTGAAAGCATTTCCTTTCTTTCATGAGGCTTTGGCTGAGGTTTTCAGAAGCCATAATGCATGTGAATGATTCCAAAGAGGAATGTGGAAAACCTATGACCTTCAAGAAACATTACAGTTTGAAAAGAGATGAAAGCAAAAGTTTAACATTTGTCCCTATTTTTTAAATATATTTGTTTCTTATTGGAGTAGTATATGCTAATCCTAACAGAAATACCGCATGTGGAGGAACATGCCTGACATTTTCTGTATTCTCTGCCTACCTTGGAAAGTCTCTGGATAAGTCAGGATGCTCAGGGAAGCTGTGCACTCTCCATCCTTGGAGGCTTTCAAGGAAAGACTAGACACAGACCTGATCAACCTGGCCTAATCTTTTTTCTGACACTGCTTGGAGGAGGAGATTGCACTAGAGACCTCCTAAGGCTTTTCAATCTGAATTTTCCTGTGATCTTGTGGTTCCATGATTAAAAAGTATCATAAATGGCAGTGTAGTCGTGATGGAGAGACAGAGTAGTCATGTCCTGGTAGATCTGTGGAAGGGGAGGAAGAACATCGCAGTCCTTGTTACTCTTCCCATCTCCTCTAATAAACATGCTGCTGATATATTCAAGGGAAATATATATTTCCTTGTAATTGCAGTGTGAAAGAAAATTCCTTCTTCTTAATGCCATTTACAGCTCATTAACACTGACAGAATAAAACTCCTTTGCATTTTTGTGTTTATTCCATTAAAAGTATAAATGATTTAAATAATCTTAATTTATTATTTTCCATAAGTGCAATTCTCTTGCCACAAAATGATGATTTCCTAGCTAGTTAAATAACAACTGATGCTAGGTATTAAATAAAAAAAACCCCAACAACCAAACAAAAAAACCCCAAGCAAAACCCAATGCTTCTCATTGTCTAGTTATTCAGCTGTTTTACTCTCATGAGTTCTGAGGTTTTAATATATCCTTAATGTACTGACTGCATTAATAAAGAACTAAACAAGTATCATGCAAACAGAAAACAAAAGCCAGCAATAAACCTTACAGCTGGTCCAGCTGGCAAACAAGGTGAAAGAAGCAGTTTTCCTCAGAGGAAGCTTTAAATCTTGCAAGATGGTAACATCTGTACTATCCACCTCAGAATAATGAGTTCAACCAAGGTCGCTCATATAGCTGGAAATAACGCACATGCACCCTAGTCTCAACATGCAGGAGGCCACTGCCTGATTTGTGAAGCTTCATTATTTGAAGGATCGAAGGAATCCTGTTGTCATGGTCATTTATCTCCTATGAGTAGAGTTCAGATAAAATTTTATATGTACGGAATGACCAAATAACAAGAACCCTGGCTGCAACCAGATGATAGATCACCTTCCTCTGGGCAATGCCAGACAGCTTATATCTATGAGCAAGAATAAAAATTAGAACAGGATCAAAGCATGTAAAAGTAAGGAACACGTAGAGCTTTGCAGAATGAGGTAATTTTAAAGGGGATAGGAGTTTCACTTTCATTCCACAACTTTTATTTTTTTTTTTCCCTATGTAGTGGAAATTACAGATGTTTTCTATTAATTATTAAATATGCATTATTTTTTTTCTGATTCATTCTGTGTCACTGAGTATTTATGGCTACTTTCCACTGCATTAAAGATGTGTAACAATATAGTGAAAAAAATTATAACATAATGAATGGCCTGCTTAAAGAAAGACAAAATGTAACTGGAACATCCACAAAAGCCACCATTTTAATTAATTTCAGATTACATTAATAACTGTGCTTTTAACAGCCGATAGAAAAGAAGTTCTCTTTTAAATTCCAAACCACTAATAGCATCCTCTCTTTTCATAGAGAAAAGGCTCTTATGGTACCTTCTGTTTGTGCAAAAGGGATTTTTCATATCAGTCTGCTTTTCTGAAGTCGTATAAGCATGTGAGGGAGCGAGAGCGAGCTCTCCCCATCCTGCCTTTACCCGTGGGATTTCTGACCCATGAACTGCGCACAAAGGAGTTGAGACGCAAGAGCCAACCTCGGCTGTTAAGTAAGAAAGGGAGTCAAGTGAATGCAAATGTGAATTATATAGTAATTATAATATAAATAGGACTCAGAGATTAAGTCTGTGCATGCTTTCAAACAGCAGAAACTAATTTAAGCTTCATAAGCCTCAGGAAAAGTTCCAAAAGGTCACAGTTTGCCTGGAAGCACTAATTACAGCCTCCCGCTATTGGGTATACAAAAAACCAAGCGTTGTGGTAATCATCCTTGTATGGGAAACCATTCTGGTCACAACAGATAACAGTCACCCAGTGACCTAATATGTGAGCAACCACCGGGATTGCCTTGCAGGCACGAGCACGGCTGCTGTGCTCATTTAGCGTTTGAGAGGGTGGGAACCTGCACCCACACTGTTGGGTCGTGCCTGGTTCCTGGAGGCCGTTATCATATCACAGGACATTTAGCTGCATTTCAGTGTTACCTCCATGTTTCTTATGCATCTTGGACTTTGTTAGCCAGATATTTTGGCTAGGATGCTCAGCTTGTGCAGCAGTAGAAGGATAGGATGCTCTTAGGGATGGCCTGTCTTGCTCTACCCAGAAAGACAACACTGTGTTCAGACCCCCATAGCATAGAGTGTCAAACACTGGCTTTCTACCCCTTGCTGTAGACCCCCGATCCAGGCCAAGGACAGTTCAGATGGTTCAGAAAATCTGAACCCCCATGAGCTGCACATAAGGCAGTAAGTAGCAAACCTTTCTTTTGAAGCATATTATAACACTTGCTGAGATGGAAAATAATGAAACTCTGGGCCAGCAGATGAAAACCATAATTTATTTTTGAATAATAGATAATATAGATACCAGTCTAATCTGAGGCACAGCAGTTATAAGCTGCAGTCATCAAATGGCCCATAAAATACTCCCGAATCATCTCTCTGGTTCTGTAACATATTTAAACTAATATTGCCGGTTTCTATCCCAACTTCAGCCACTTGGTCCCATCCCAGCATTTCCTACTCCCTTGGTCAATCACAAATATTTGTACAACCATCCAAAAAAACAGCAGAACAGCTTCTAGAACTGATCCCAGCAGAAAAAAAAAAAAAAAAATAATTTTCATTCAGTTAAATTCCTGGTCCCAGCTCAGAGTGAGCCTATTTGTGGCACAGGCAGCAGACTAGTCACAAAGCCCTCACGGTGGACAGAGGATGGGGTTGTCTCTTTCAATGGCAGCATAGACTTTGTCTTGCAGTCCTTGTGGACAAAAAGTGCTGTGGCACTCCAAGACATACTAATTAAAAAATATTATAGGATGGTTTATAGGGGATTATGGCATTTCACAGCAAGGTGAGGTGGGGCCCAGAGAGGCATGATCAGTTGGGACAGCAGGTAGAAACCACCTTTCCCTGAGCCTCGTCCTCCTGGTCCCTACCTGGGAGCTACTGCTTATGGTGCCTGAAGTAAGGAAAGTATTTAAAGTCATCTTTCAGCCTTGGCTGGGGTCTTCAGAGCTGCTGATATGGCTACATGGAAGTGTGGTGGCAGCTGGTGCATACCTCATCAGTAAAATATGGGAAGCGACCTTTCACATTTGTTTAAACCGGGGCATGCTTATTGTGCTTCTCTGTCCACAGGCTCTTGACTCAGTTAATACAGCTCCTTTTCAGTGCTAGTAGTTATTTCAGCATCTAATTAAGTCTCTTTAGACAATCTCAACGACATAATTTATTATGATCCTTGCCAAAGGTCACCTGAATTGCCAAGCTCTGGCCCTCTTAGCAGGACCAGCTGCACTTAGAAAGCGTTTACTTGATTTTCAGTAAGATGTGCTTCGGAGACTCTCTAAGATGCTTTGCCATTACCATGATGGGTAGTTTTATGATATCATTAGTTGACACTAAACCCAGGAGCTTCTGAAATATTGTCAGGCAGCAGGCTTTCTATCTAACTAAGTTTAAATAGGGATTAAATGTAGGTATTTCCCCTCTGTGTATTTAATGTTTGTTTCAGGCCCTGGAGTGAGATACTTGTGCCTACAGCAGCAAACTTTCCCCAGCCATCTGCCAGAGATGACCCATGCCACATGAAGTGGTTACCTGGAGAAGTTAAATAGGAACTTCAGCTTCTTCATCTCTCAAAACAAAGAAAAAGAGTTTCCACCATTTTAACCTGGGTGTTATCAACAGAAAACACTTCTAATGAAACACTCTCCCTGTAGTGTTTGACAAGCAAACACTTCTTTCCCTGTTCAAATCCTTCTTAGAAGATCAATACTTCTGTATCACCCACAAGAAGCAAACTGCAGACACAGACACATCTAAGGACCCTTCAAACCAAAAAAGCTGCAGGATGATACTCCCCCTTGCAGCTGCACTGGGTCAGTTCCTAACACACTCACAGCGCTGTGAAAACATATGACACATAATGACGTGCTTTAAGCCAAAATGGGGTATTATATTTTTCATAACTACTTTACTGCTGCTATAAGTCAAATTTAAATCCCTTGTTCAAGAGATCGTTATCTATCTCTAAAGGCACTGAGTGATGCTGGTCTTGCTGGAGACCCATCCCGCGACATGCCGAGGGGCTCCTCTGCTGCTCTGGGTACCTCCAGCTCCCGCTGCGGCTGGTGGGAGTTAAGAGCATTCAGCACCTGGGAGGACTGGCCCTGCACTTATTAAGGCCTGCGATGTAATTACAGACTAGTTATTGAATTGCTACTGAGATGAAACATCACGCGGTGCTGTGAGCTAACAGCAAACGTGTGCAACCATGCCTTGTTAACTCTTCACTCCAGTATGATTTAATAATTTTACATGCTGGTTTTGTTACAGGAGTGCTCTCCTGCATACTAATAGCTGGGTTTCTGCTAGGAGAGTTTCTCTGCAGAGAATAGATTGAAGAATCATTGAATCTTTCAAAACCACTCTGGTAATTTATCCATCTAGGAGCCTCTATGCCCCTTATTGTCACTGCACGTCCGAGCATTGCAGTCAGTAATGGATTTTATTTTCACAACACCTCTAGGAAGCTGGAATTACAAGATCTGTTTGAGTTGTCTAAAGGAGTTTGTGACAGAAAAAAATCAAACCTATGTGTCCCAACTAGCATTTTTCAGCTAGTTAGGACTTCTCCAACCACTGTTACCAAACGTGTCGTTGAACTCTCCTTTGTCTAGGTACAGGTCAACAAATTAAAACAACTATTATAAAAATAATCTGCGTGTAAAAATACTCATCATAGGTGTCCACATTCAACACAGGATTTAGAGAATTCAACAGTACTCTACAAATATCATGATTATTTTGTTACAGAATGGGAACAAAGAAAGCAATCCACCTAAAAAAAAAGCCTAAAAAGTATACCTAAAAGATATCTGCCTAAAAATTAAGTTGGTTTATAGTCCATAAATAGCCAAATGTATCCAGGGAATTGCTACACTGCATACTTTCATTATTGCTTGCACTGATGTTTACCTGAGCATAACGCCTACTAAGAACAACCTGGTTCCAGGAATTCTGTTGATGAGATCATGATATGCAAGATTTCTGTGTGATATGTAAGGCAATCCGTGAGCAATGTGGTTAGGTTTTGTAGACAAAACGTTTCTTTATGAACTTGTGCTGTTGAATGGTAGATGTCTCACATTGTTTTATGCTATGGACAAGCTATACTAACTATGCTATACTAACTGTGCTATACTAACTATGCTATACTAACTATGCTATACTAACTATGCTATACTAACTATGGACAAGCAAATGCTCCTGGCATTTGCTTGTCCATAGTTAGTGTAAAGCCTTGTCTCCAGGTTTTCCATTGCTTTCCAGGGATGGTAGGTCTGGCCCAAATGGTACAGGTTAAAAGGTCTGATTAAATGAAGGAACTGAGAAAGATGTAGAAAGAGGTTCATTATTCTCCTGCCTGAAGGCATAAGCCAACCTCATTGCAGAAGCTGGGCAGATATGTCCCTGATGGCTACATTATTGCAAAAATCCTGAAGAGGGTAATTATGCACCATCCACTGAGGGAGACAGACTACAGAGCTAGACACATTTCTGGTCTGTTCCAGTAGCCAAAGGTCCTTTTTCTTAGAGTGCTGTCTTGCAATATGAGGAAGGAAATGGAGGTCACAATACTTGACTCAAGATGTGGCCGTAGGCAAACCAATTCTTGCTGTGCCTTTGCTCCCCACTTGGTAGAAGTATGAAAATGATCAGCTGGGGAAAGGTTGCAAAGGGCTTTAGACATCTTTCCATAACTCAAATTAAACTCTTAGTGCAGTATTCACTTTACCAACAATAAAACTTCTATTCCCTTTTCTCTGTACCCTGATAAATCTCAATATAGGATTATCCTGAAATATTAATATTAAGCTCTTCCTGTTCAAAGTGACATAGATGTACACATTACTGCCAATAATGTTGCTGTGATGCTCCCATGGCTGCCTCAAATTAATGGAGAAGCTGGAGCAAAATGTGATTTGATTCACTCATGGTAAAAGACAAATGTCATGATCTTCTTTACTGAGGCAGAAAGGATTCAGACACTTTCATTAAGTAAGTCCCTCTCAGAAGAAGTCCCTGTTTTTTTGTCATGAATATTACAGAAAAGAAATTCTCATGAGTGATATGCTAAGACTAGTGCATTTTTGTGAAGCTGTTTGTTGATTAAAACTCATATTTCTAGGTTATCATGAGATTTTCAGGGAAAAGAGGTATCTAAAGTCAGCATTATAAAAAGTGCAGATGAAACCGACTGAATCCATAAGAAGATGGGCAAAATAAAATGTTACTTTGTTACAGTGAAATTCATCAACAAATCCAAGCACTTTATTGGTTTCAATTTAGCTTTCCTTTGGAAAGCATTCAAGTCTATCCAAATCAGCTGGTAATCCTGTGAGAGAATTAAATACTAGGAGATTTTCCAAAAGATATATCTCCTCAAAAAAGACAAAGTCTTTCTGCAGTAATGGCACATAAATAGAAATACAATACTAGAAACAATGTCCAGAATTTTATGTTTATTCATTTTTTTTTAAATAAAAAAAAAAGCATTTTTTAAATGCTTTTTAAATCCTTGAACTGAATGATGCCAATGGTAATGGTGCTGGATGTGGCCGTTTCAAAGGATGTTCCCACCCACCCAGTTGTTGGCTGAGCTTATCTCGTGCTGTACAGCACTGGGTTATGCAGCACATGAGGCAGCATTAATGACCCAGTTTTCTCACTTTTCTAACCACCTCCAGCCTCCTTTCAAAGTTCTTTTGCACAGGAGTGTTGGCTAGTGGGTTTTAGTAAAAAGCCCTTGTCACATTATTAAAAGCAAGCAGGAGAGGTGCTAGTGGGCAATCACTAACCGGGTTTAGAAAGAGTTCACTGATCAAGGACAGAAGCCTTGTTTTGAATCCTGGTCCCAACAAGCATAAAGGCTGAGCTGATGCATTCTCCTAACACAGCTGCATTATAAAGTAACGATTTAACTTAATGCCTTTTGTAACAGACTCACCTACAATAAAAATTTCTGTGTATATGTTATCCTCCTGAAGTGTAAGCACACATTTCAGACTTGTGTCATCTGTGATCTGCAGGAGCTTGTGCTGCAACCACATCAGAGGGCAGAAAAAAATCTAGATTTGTAAAGTTATTCCAAATCATGGTTTTAGACCTCTCCATACTGGTAGGCTGCACCTTGCTAAATCATGTTCTGGACTCTGCGGTGTTAAGATCTGATTAAAAGAGGAACCAGATGATTTGGTGAAACTTGGTAGTGAAAGGCTTTGCTGACTCCAACAAAAATCTGGAAAATTAAGAAATATAGAATAATAAAAGGGCTTTTTAATCCTCAGAATAAAACTAATAAGTGGAAGCAGCAAGTAATGCTCCTAAGTGTTCCCATGTCCAGATGGTGTTTCAATATTTCACCAAGAGGAAGGAAAGAAGATAATTAAATTCTCTAGAAACAGTTTAAGGTGCTGAGAAGTTTATAGCTACATGCTGCATCTATAAAGGATAAACTTGCAGCATTTGTCTTTAAAACTCATAAATGCACAGACAGAAAGATTCACATGTACAACGGTATGAGGAACTTGACTCAGTTTATCACTGATTTTGTCGTGTTGCTTCTTCATTCATGAATCACTCTCAAAGGAGATCCTTAAATTGAATTTTGTTGCGTTGCTTCCTCATTAGTATGAATCACTCTCAAAGGAGATCCTTAAATTGCGAAGTTTTCCTATTCTGTGCTTTTGTACCATTTGTTCTCTGTTTATGGAATTGAACCAGGATTTTATCTGGCAAGACCTAAGAGGTATAAATCCTGTTTATAATGATTTCCCAGGCCTATAAGCATCCTTCAGCACTATAGGCCAGGAGTGTAGTTAGAAAGCTGTTGGCATCGTGGCTCAGAGGACATACCTGGGGAAAAGCAGACGTGTACCCAGATAAATCCCTTTCCTGTTGGTTCTTTAGGTATTTTATCAAGCACAGCTCAGTTACAACATATTATGTTGTGCTACAACTACAAAATTGCCTGCTAGGAAAAGTAGCAATGACTTCATTCCTGCAACCTGTGATTACTGATCTGCAGCATCTAGGCTAAGCCACTGATAACCACAGTGCTAGAGAGGAAATCCAAATCAGGCGATAAAACTTTAACATTTTTCTTAGAAGAGTATATTTTCCTTTCTCCAGAGAGAGAGACAGCTTTAATACTGCATAATACTGACAGTAAAGACTACTAGTCAGCTACAAACACAGGCTCCTGCAGAGACAATCTTCAAAGAGCTAGGATAAACTATAGTGATTTTATGGTATTTTGAATCAAAACAATCTTGCTGTCACTGGAAAAGGAGGAAAGACTTGAAACCTAGAGAAGAAAATAATGTTCCCTGTTCTGTTACACTGTTTTCTCAAAGTGAAAGCTGATTTTTCCCAAATTGGTCAGTGAATGAAAGGATAATACACAGCGCAGTGGCAAAGGCACTTCTCTATACCAGTCACCATGCCAAGCACAAGACAATAGTTTTCTCTTAGCCCTCATTACAGTCCTCTCCCTTCTGTGTAACTACCAATTTTCTTTGTGTCACCCCTAAAAATGATTAATCCTTTCCTGATAATGCATGATTATGGAAAACTTTAATTAGCAGGCTGGTAGGCATTCCATGAACACCCCCAACATTTTCATCATGTATTAAATGGCATTAATTGCAGTGATGTATGCATGTGCCAGAGGTCTTCCTCACTATTCCTCTTGTCTCAGAGCCAGAAGGCATTAACCCTTTGTGGGGAACCTCATACCTCCCCAAGTGCATTGAGCTGGCCAAGATCAGCCTATAGCTAAGGTCAGTTGATGGAGACTGACCAACTAATGTAAAGGATGCTACGATGCTGCTGTCTGCAATAGCAGGGACTTGAACTCCACGATCCAGAGAATCTTTGCCAGTTCTGCGAGTTCACACAAAAGTCTCAGTGACTTCACAGATTTTTTATGAGTGAGGATGCTGTAACCAAACCTGCTACATGGAGTGTCAGAGCACAAGTTAGTCTGCAGAAGAAACACTTGCAAATCCTTTCTTCCCCCATGAACAACCTCTTTAGGACTGAAGTTTTAATAGTGCTGGCAGGTTACACTGAGGAGCAAGGGAAGGATTCATTGGAGACAAGGTGCAACTATTTAAAATGGAAATACTAAAACACTACTGAACTGACTACAGTGGTAGTCATTGATAAGGTTTCATCCTTCAGAGAAGAAGGAGCTATCACTTAAAATGGGCTTTACTGCTTTACTGGTTCAGGGCCATTCTTCCTTGCACTATACATGTCTGGCCCCACTAAAGAAACAGGAATAAATAGCTTTCCACAGCCAGAACTTACCCTTTTCTCTATGCAATCGAATTTTACATCCCATTCCAGATGACAAAACCCCACCCGCAATTAAATTTATGTATAAAGTAGCAAAATCCTTCCATCCAGATCTTTTCTGTTTGTCTTAGAAGGAATCAGTGGCAGTGTCTGTGCTGGTTTATGAGAGAAGACAGAAGTGTAAGCCCATATTTTATGATGAAAATGACAGTAGGATTGACCTTGCTCCTGCACATATTGCTTCTTCGACATTGTCTAGAGGAGATAATCTAACAGCAGTCTGCAAAGCGTCATGTTTCCTTAGGTCCTGCTACAGTAATTCAATCATGAGAATATAAAATTAGATGAAAAATAAGGTAACTAGCATTCTGGGACTGAGTAATTGCAATAAATGTTGCCTCCTGACAGTAAGCATTACATTGTCCTCTTGAAGGAGAGGTTATCTTTTATTATAGCATACTTCTCTCATTTCAGTCTGTGCCAGGTAGCACTGCTGTTAAGCATAGTCTGCAGGACAGCAAAAAATCCTTTAGGACAATTATATGCTGCCTGTAAGGTACCAGATCAGTGAGTAGAAAACTTCCCACTCTTGACCTTTGAGATCAAATGAGCAATGCCAGAGCTTTCTAGTTTGGGTTTTTGTTTGTTTGTTTTTAAAGTATATGTTTTCCCTTTCCACTGACTTTCATTTAAGTATCATAGAGCATTTATAAGCATCGGTTGCTTAATCAAATCTTACAAAACTTGCCATCCATTTTTAGAGAGGTTAAGCTGAGCCACAGTCATCTCTGTGTCTCTAAACTCAGAGAAGTTTGCAACTGAAGGTCACAAAGCAAGCCAATAAAAGAGATAGAGTGAAACTGAGGTATGGAGGTATGGTGGAGGTTAGTTGCTAAGCGTCAGTACAGAAATTGTTTTCAAGCCATAATTATTTGCCCGTGTATTTGTCCTGTGGACAGCTGAGAAAATACAATTTTTTCAATTATTACAGGCTTTATCAGAGTAAAATCATTTATGTGCAACTATCTTCAAAGATACATATGGGTCTGACATTAAGTCATACATCAGTTACTGCTACAAACACACACTTGTGTAGGCAGTCAGAGTATACAGCTAGACCTGAGCTCTGGGTGCTTTTATACAATATAGATGGAGAAGAAAGCACCAAGCAGCAATAGGTACCGTCTGCTACTGTCTGGTCATTAACATTGACTCCAACTGTGATTTTTTGAGGGAAGCAGAGGTGTGAACTCCTATCAGAAACCCTTGTGTAGCAGACATGGTAAGACAAACACTTGTCCACTCTGGTGGGCTGCTGCAGCTCTACCTGCTTGATCAACTGCAGGATAAGCAGGGCTCCTTGATGTATCCTCATTCAAATAGCTTTTCCATCTATGTTATATGTGTATATGAACAAATATGATTTCCTGCTAATCAAGAGTATACTAGAATATCACTGCTTATGAGCAATAAAATAGTCTCCTGAAAAAGTGAGGCAAGGTCTAGCTAAGCAGCCTGAGGAGCTGTGGAAAAAGAAGTCTCCTATTAGTGGATCCAAGTGGTTCTCCATCAAACTGCAACAGCTCTACCCTAGTTGTATGACCAAAGCCTGAGGCAATGATCATTTTTATCCAGAAGTCTGCATTTCAGCCAGAACAGATGTTTCCACTGATCTGACCCACATCAGCTGTAACAGAACCCAAAGGGAGTTGTCTCTGCTGTAAATGTACCCATACCAAATACCCGAAGTTAGATGGATCCTACACAAAACATGCTAAAAAGAAATGTTATTGCTGTAAACTGCTTAAAGCAAAGAAGTTGAACAACCTCTCACTTTCAGTTACATTTATATTTCAGAAATATATACTCAGATATATTTCAGGAATAACTCCACCAAATGTAATTGACTGATATTCTTATAAAATAATTGAAAATCAAAATCCTACCAAGATCTCTGTATTTTCTCATGTATGTATATTTTGCAAAGTTATCTGAATGGAGACACTGACATTAGGTTCATAGTTCAAGCTGTGCGGTGTTTGTGCTACACTGAGATTACCGTTTGAGAATTTAGTCCTGTGTAATGAAAATTCAGACAAAGACATATTCAGCAGATGTAAACAGATCTAACTCTATAATGCAGATATTGTTTACAGCAGCTGAGAATCTGGTCCACAGTTTGTTATGCAAAATCATTACCTACTGTACTTGGATTAATATACATACTAATAAAACTCATTAATCTCTTCAGGTATCACTGCAGGTTTTTGTGAATGAGATATATTGTAATACAAACATATCACCTCATAACTGTTGATAAGACCCTTTAGAAACCCTAATCTTTTTATTCACAAATGCTTGTAATTATGGTAAAGCAATTATCTTGGTGCAGAGGAAAAGGACGTTGTCTCTAGTAGCTACAGATGGCTTTTCTTAAAATGAAAACAAGAAGAAAAATACACAAGGTTTTTCTTTTAAAGAGACAAACTCCATAAACTTACTAACATTTACTACAGAACTGAATGTTTATTGGGAAATGACACTTCTCTGCCTATGTCTACCATAATTATATATTCAGAGAGTTACAGGAAGTCTGTTAATTAGTCCATTGTACTGTTAATGCTACTTCTCGGTACAGTATTGCCAGGTATTTTTTAATACCTATAAATGCCACCAAAATACAGTCTACCTTTCCTTCTTGGGGCAGAACATGTTTTTACAAATGTCCACGTCCAGATGTTTTGCTTGGTATTATTTTAACCACTCTACTTCTCCACTTTATCTTGATTATCCTGGTTATTTCCCATTTTGCCATCTCAAATACTTCTTTATCCTTGGTGTTGACCACGAACAGTTACTGGCACCAATGAATACTTGCTAACCAGAGAAGGGGCAGTCCGTGCATTGCCAAACAGGCTGTTGACGTTCAGCAGAGAGAGTACTTAGCTGCTCCATGACAGCACACACTTGTCTTTATGTTACACACATGTTTTCTCCGGAGGTGTTGAAAAGAAGGCATTTCTTGTTGGTTTGCTGCTTTGCAATACTTGTTTTAGAAGGCACACAGCCATTTGAGTAGCTTCAGTCATAGCAGTGGACAACTGGTGTGCATGCCTGGCATGTGCAATATATTGTAATTAAGCAGAATTAAATTACATAGGATTAAACGCTATTGAGTTCTGCAATTATTCTTAATAGAGCTGGAAAAAGCTGACTTCTATGACTCTTCTGAAATGCCCTCTATCCCTAGCCTTTTGGATAATCGAAGGCATTTTCAACACAGGAAATCTCTGTTGGAGCTGTAGATTACTCCAAGTTAAGGTAAATTTATTATGAATGAGCAGGGTAACACTAGATGTTCTGCACTCACATTGTCCATTAGGTAGCTTTCTGCAAACTGCCTTTTCTTGGCAAACTGTCTTCATTGTAACTTACTTTGAATGCCCCTGTTCACAGTACTGGTATGAATTTATGCATGTGGAACTCAGTCCCAGTCACCCACAGTTAATCCCACCTCGCTGGTTTATCTCTCACAAAATTTCTGACATTTTATGTGCTCTAGGTTTTGCTGTTACTTTAACTTAAGAATGCTTGGAGTGGTTAGAGGAATGTGCTTCTATCTTCAATAGTCAGATATGCACAGAAAAATATTACACACATCAGCTTTCTAGTTAAAAACATACAAAATAAAAAAAATGTTAAGAGTAAAGCTTTAAAAGCAAAGTGACTCAGATATTTATGGCCAGTCTTGCAAAGCTGTCCACAAGTACACAGGATATCTAAAGATATCAATGCTGGCTCTACATCCTATCCTTAGTCACAACAACTGCAATAACAAAACCCAACATACCTTCACATTTCAGTAGGAAGTATTCCAGATTGTGGCTGAAGGATGCACTGAAGTAAGTACAGTTTTCAATCAGATCACAAGACAGACACCGCCTGTTGAAGTTTCCATTTGTGCTTGCGCTGAAAAAGTTAATACAAGTCCATGAAGGTCACTGAGCAAATGTTATCTGGAAGCAACGTTACTTGAACCTTACTGTACTGTAGGACAAGAACATAAATATAATGTGTTCAACATTAGTAAGAGACAAAGCATTTCCATTTGGTTGAGTTTAAATAGCAGTAATGGCTTTTTTGCCTGAATGGAGAATATATAAAAGGATACTGATGTCTTTTTTTGCAAGGTCAGGTGGTTATGGAGGAAGGTATATTTTTTGAAAAGAAAATGATGATTGCAATTCCACATGAGGAAGTCATAACTCGGTGAATGAAGGCATGAAACAATGGAGCAGTATTTCTATACCTACTTACATTATAACAGACAATAAAGAGCTGGAATTGCTTTCTTTAAGTTTCTTACTGGTTACCTCACTGGTCTGATTTGCTGGCAGCTGCCTCAGAGGCCAAAGCCCTTTTTGGGGGTTTAAATAGTGGCTTTTATAACAGCCAAGTAGAAAGGAAAGATTTGATTTAGGGGTCCATTTTTGAAGAAGGTAACGTGGCCTGTCCATGTGCACAGAAGCGTGTCTATTGTAAGCTGAAGAATGAATTACAGATTATTAGCAAATAATAAATAAAATTTTGCATTTCTACAGCATTTTGAAACTTCAAAATGTTTCAAGAATATTAACTAATAGATATTTCCAGTATTACTGCAAAGCAGACGAGTGTTTTTCCTACTGTTTCAAGGTAGAAAGAGATGAGGAGAACAACCTGTATAGAGCCACAGAGACTGAACTGCGTAGGTCTTGAGTTGGTGTTTATGCTCTGGTCATGTCTCTGGCTTAAATCCTGTTTACAAGCTACTAAATCAGACATAAAAAGGAAAAAAAACCCACAAAAAAACCAAACCCAGATCTTCATCTGATATAAGCTGTCAGAGGTCCAGTGGTGCCAAGGATGCTGCTGAGCTTGGGCTGGGATGAGAGGTGGTCAAACTACGCAATGCAGGAAATTAAACATCTGAAGTGAAGCCAAGATCACTGTGTAATCAAAGATCAAGGACACTGAGATTTTGGGCATCTCTTTCCCCGTTGCCTCTATGAGGAGGTGAGGTTAATGAGGCACCAGGGTGAGCTGCATACCAAGATAAATGAGGGGTGGGAAACACTTTGACCCATGCCAGCAGCTCTGGAGCAGCTGCACCTTGACTCAGCTTTTAAAATGAGATTTTCTTCCCATTCAATAAGTACGAAATCAGTTTATACCATTAGTTTACATAATTCTGAATTCTTTCAAGTGTTAAGCAGTTCTGTTGGAAAGTTTTGTGACAGTTTATCAATCTTGTCACCAATTTAAAATTTGCAATAAAATGAGAAAATTGCTAAATGTAAAACATTTCCAAATGTCAAGCATTTTTTTGGCTGTTGTTACGCTGTTCTGTCTATTCCAGTGTTATATTGCAAGATCTTGCATTGCCATTAAATACTAACACATAAGAAACTGTTTCTATGTAATGGTTCACATAAGATTGAAAAAATGGGAAATTCTTTATGTGAAGTTAGTAAAGCACATACCTGTATAAATGTCGCCTCCTTGGCAAATCTTCTGTGCTGTGGAAATAACTGGAGGAAAAAAAAATTAAAATCAAAAGGCAGTTGTATCATTAGAAGGTTGTTTATAAGTATCTCATACAAAAACATCTTCATTCACATCACCGTTTTTCTGATCTTTCAAAGGCAAGAAAAGTTTAGGCTGAATTAGAATAACATACAGAGAGACACATCAGTGCAGAGGCTCAAGCAAGTATATCGTAGGCTGCACTGCAGATAAAACCATCATGGAAATGTTTGGGCTCCAGATTGATCATGTCAGCAGATCAAAAAGGATTGAGTGAAAGACCTTCACATTTTTACCTCATGATTTATGGCTCAGAATTTCCTTTAATCATTTTTTTTTTTTTCTCTAGAACCCGTTTTTACTTCTCTGACTACTTTTTATTCTTTGCCCAGATAGATATCTAACTAACTGGGGTCTGATGCAAAAGCCACTGAAATGTCCTCTTTGAAAAAGGGAGTTGGACTTTCAGGGAAGACAGAGCATGAAGTTGAAGAATACTTCACTGCCCTTGATTTGTGCTGAGACTGTTGTGAACTCTTTCTGGCTAAACAACGAAAGCCCTATTGTGCAGTGACAGCTTCTGAAGGCCACTTGATCTTGAATCAGCCAGTGCTGCTGGAAGAGGCCAACCTCAGTCCAACCTGCAGGATCCAGATTGATCTCCCAGAAGCATTTTGTATGACTAATGACAGACTATGGGAACCAATGTAGTGTCTGTGGAGTGAATAAGGAGTGAGGCAGGATATTCAGCCCAGCCAATCTGCTTCCAATGAGCTGCACTTGCCTAGATGTACATTTTGATTGCACACATGGTACTTGGTATTTCCTGCTTGACTGGACAGTTAAACTGCAGGTAAGACTTTGGTACTAGTTTGCTACCTAACTCTGCCAAGTGATAAAGACCCTTATATTGTACTAGAGTTACTGGTAATTGAGGGCATCCAAAACCTTGAAGGAGCATCGTGTTCTTAATGATCATTCAACATTTATCTTATTTCAGAGGTTTTTTTTATTCATCTGTCCAGTGACCTTAAGAAACTGAGAGGCAAGAGCCTTGTTGTTTGGCCCAATGTTTTGCCAATTGACGGGGCTGGCAAAAAGGACACAGACACCAACAGAATACTTGAAACAAACTTATTTTACTCTAGTTTAAAACAAGGAACCAAAAAATAAGCAAGGTACAGAGTTAAACAGGGTAATGCACTTAATCATTACTGCTTAAGAGAAAGTATAGTGATTAAGAAAGATACATCACCAATTGCCCAAATACTTATCATCATCTGGATCCTGTACATCAGCTGGGGAGCTCCGTCACAGCGAAGGATTTGGAGAACATTTCCCAGCAATTGGGAAGTCCTACACAGTGTGTCCACTTGTAGGTGAGGTCTCCATCTTTGCTGTGAGAGAGTCCTGCTTTTATACAATCTAACAAACAAATTACGCAGATAGAAAGGCGCGGTAATATCTGGTGGGTAAGTTTCACTTCACACAGGCACATCCTGGATTTGGCCAGGATCAGAGATATGTCCAAGAAGCTACTATTTTGGTATTCTGCACCTGGCTTTGAATTGTAGGAGTAAAAGTGTCACAATCTTATTTCATGCTGATGTGAAACAGGTTGGGGAAAGAATCTCACAGTCACATTTCATGCTACTATAGTACAGGTTGGGAAGTTCACTCAAAAATCAACTTTAATTTAAGGCTTATAATTTAAGCCTTTGTATATCACTCGTATCTAGCTAAAACTTTGCCTGGAAAGGAATCTATATAGTATTTGATTCCAGAAAACCTTTCAAACATTTTCTTACATAATTTCTTGAAATGTATTTTTAAGAGTAAACATTTACAGAAATTATTTTACAAGCATAAAGGGCAAGTGTGAAGAAAGGGGGTTTTTGGTGTGCTAACTAACTACTTTTTTTCTAATGCATTGATATTTTTGCAGGTCAAGAAAGGATTTTTTCTAAAACTGACTATCTAGGTGGTCAATGAATATAGTCTTTCCTTCAGAGGTTAATATCAGAATTTCCAGCAGGTGAAATCACTCCTCTGAACAGATGTATTTCATATTCACAGAAAGAAAGGTTTGAACTATACAGAGAAAATCAAAATAAGACAAGATATATGTAGTGATGTGAGAGGTTAAGCCAAAATGGAGACAGATTCTCATGCTCTCTTATCTCCATCTCCTTATGCATTTTCCTGCATACATTTCAGATGCATATACAACACCATTGTAACTAACCCTACAATCCAGGGTTAAAAAAAGGGAGACTGATTTGTCAGACCAAAGTTTACTTACATTTTATGCCTCTTTTCATCATATGCCAATATCTTTGTCACATCCCAATCACCAGATGTAATAGACTGTAAGTTGTCGCTGCTAGTATTGGGCTGCCAGAAAGAAAAGAGAATTAGATTTCTTTATTTTTAAAAGAAGATATCTGAACAAAGCTTCTCTTCTGAAAAAAGAACGCTCTTTTGACTCCATTGCCTATTAAAAATAAACCATGCATGTGCAATTTCCACCCCTCCCCCTGCTGCTTCTGTGAATCTGCAGGCATTGAAATAATAGAGAGTCAGAATCATCTTAACCATAACTTGACTGAAGATAATGGGATGAATTCAGCACAGAACAGCTTCAGACCTTTTCCTCTAATCCAGCATGCCCACGAGCTTCTGATTAATCCTTTATGGCAGTGCAGGGATTTACTTACTTATGTACAACTAAGAAGGCATTAAAAAAACCCAAACCAAACCAAACCAAAACAAAGCAATGATATTGTTTGGAAAGAGATAGTTGGTTGACCTTTTTATTCCAAGTATCTCATCTGGAAATTCTTTTTATCTTGAGCCCAGTAAACCATTGAAGGTGTTTGTTTTTTTTTTTTTTAATGTGCAAGACCCACATCCTACATTTGCACCTTCCAGACTTGTTGGTACAAGCACAGATACTACTTTTTATTGCTTTCTGATTCAAGTGAGACCCAAGGCAGCGGCAATGAGTGAGTCACCTGTGATGATGACATGGCAATGTGGTAGAACTTCCCGCGTCCTCCCTGGGGAATGGCTCGGACAAAGAAAAACTTCCGACCATCCTTGGAAAAAATTGGCTCTTCATTCTGTAAGCAGCAAATTTAAAGCTTGTATTACCATTAAATTATTGTATTGAAAGTTGCTCAGTGCTTGAAAAACCTTATGAAATTAATTCACAGTGAAATAGAGAGTGCTTTTTAACAGCAACCTGAGGCAAAAAAAAAAAAAGTCCTCTGAAAACTGGAGAAAGTTTTGAAGGTTATTACTTCTTGCTTTCCAGAAAGCAGACACCCTTCAGCAATAGGAAGACAGGGAGACAGGCAGCAAGGAATGTTCCTTGGCTGTAAAGTAAATTCCCATTTGCAAATCAGAAAGTACAAATATACAGCTGGCTGCTCGGGGCAGCTGGAATAAAGCCTTTAGAAATGGTTTGAACCTTGCTGGCACAAGTGTGACAAAACCTGTTTACTCTGCTGGAAGAACTGATCTATTCCTGTCCTCGAGGAAACACAACTAACAGCATCTAACTGCTGTCTTTTCCTACTCTCTTACAAATGCTTATTCCACTGAATTATTTACAAAGGGGAGGATATCTTGCAAAACTGTCTTTGACACAGAGCTCCCAGATGAATGTGATGATTGACTTATTGGGTGACTAGAACTTTCAACCAGAGGTAGAAGAGGCTCAGCAGAAGGAAATCAAACACCACATATGACAAGCAAGCATTTCCTGGAAGAGTTTTTGTTTTCTTTTTGTACAGGAACCCTGAGGCACATGCACATGGGAAGTCCCCACTGCAGGAGATGGTTGAACAGCAGATTACCCAGGAAAGCAGAAGGATGGTCCATATGGTGTGACACAGTAGCACTGCACCAAGGGAACTGGCTAGATGAAGCTCCTCTACTCTGCATCTTGAATAGTTTGGACTAAAGCAAGAGCTGAAATCCTGCTGAGCCTCTCCCGTGATATCAGGCCTTTCTGGGGACCAGCTGAGCCCTGCCTGCCCTGGCCCACCTTTGTGGCTCCTTCTTCAAGGGGAGTCAACAGGGAGATTGTTGGTCAGCCTCTTCTGGGTCCTTCTTTGGTTCAGTGTTTATTAAACACACCAGCTTTCTGCTTGGAACATGTCAAGATCCCACACTGAACCAGCAAGAACTTGCTTGTACATGGAGTTTTATGGCCAATGCAAACACCTACAGCAAAGACATAACCATTTTTATTTCTCATAAGCTAACACATTCTTACTGTATGTTCCTTTGCTCCGAGTTCTGTCCTGATTAACTCTTTTCCACTGTTTACCAGATTTATAAGCACTGTACCAGGTGTTCAAACTGCGTGCTTTTCCTTTTATTTTCCTCTACTTAGGTTTTCAGTATATTTTAAAATATGTCCATTTACAGCTTGTTGAAGCTCTATGAAATAATAGTTTCATTTGTTTCTGACATTGTTCTGGAACTTGAAATATGAAACTCTGTATTATTTCCAAATGTATTTCATAACATGAGAAAACTCATTGAAAAACAACTATGATAACTTGGGCAAACCTTCTGCTTGACACGTTTTCCTTTACTGGGGTAAATAGCAATAAGTTCACCTTTCATTTCTATATCTGTGCCTACTGCATTATATATTCCAGCAATATGTCTCTGCCAGGGAGAGCAGGCGTTGTGCAGATTCGTTTGAGGTTCATTCAGGGGAAGGAGATACACAGCGCTGATGACAGATGCGAGGCTTTAGCACCCGGCTGATGTTATGGGACAGCCTGTTTGCATGTTGCTGTTGCTGGAAAGACAACACTTTAATACGACCAGAATGTTGTTTAGAACCCTGACAGAGAGAGTGACTTATCCTGGACAACAAGTGAGGGGGATGTCAGGCTGAAAGACTTTTGGAACAGGATTTTATACTGTAGGGAGCTACACTGAGCATGTAATTAAAATATTCTGCATGTGTTACAAACAGTTTGAGCCTTTGGCTGACTGTTCTTGACTGAATCCCATAATACTAGAACAGAAGAGCACTCCTTGAAAATAACAGATCAGTTTAGTGGTGGTAAAAGAAAATACTTTTCCTATGCAGCAGGTAGGGAATTTCTTAAAGTTTTTGCCACAGGAGGCTTATGGAAGCAGCTGGTATCAGAAGCTGCAAAACGGGCTTGAACAAAATCTTGATTCATTAACAGATCCTAAAGGGAATAGACATGGATATAGTCTCCAATATCTGTAATCTTTTGATTGTAGATGGTGGTGAAATATGAAAAGACTGGACTGCGGAAAGCAGCCAGTTCACACACTGTCCCTAAATGTCACCAGTTGCTGTGACTGCTAAAGACAGAATGACGGAGCAGAGGAAGCAGTGGTGAGACTTGGTAGGGCACTTCTTAAGACATTGTGGCTCTTCTTGTCTTTTTGCTCAGCTAGATCTCTGTATTTAGTTGAATTCTACCCAACCAGTCAAGGCCAGTTTCCAGAAATCCTCTGCTTTGTGCAGATGAAGGACAAAGCTGCCCTCATGTCAGTTACATGTAGCAATAACTCAGTGCTCTCAGACTCAGGTATAAGGGGAAAAAAAAGCAAGGTAACTCTTGTATGATTCCATAGCAGCTTAAATTGAAACAAATCTGCCTCAGTAAGTGTGAGTCTCTGATCCCATTTGCCTTTCTGGGACCTGTATGAAGAGACAGTGGCCCAGTTCAGGCAGCAGAACTACCCAGAGCTGCTCACCTGCGGTGGGCGCCTGTTCCCAGGGTGGAGGAGGAAGGAAATAGGTGGTTGGAACTGAGGACTACCCAGTCATCCTCAGATTGAAGGAATAATCACTAAACAAAGGATAATCATGTGGCAGGAGAAGGAATTGGTGGGACTAACCAACTTGCATCACTATCAGTAAAAGAAAACAGGAGCAACTCCACTTCGAGCAAGCTGTTAATTGCTGTGTATCAAAATGATGCCATCAAAGACTTAAGCTTTTGTGGAAGATATAAGGTGATGGGAGGCTGCTGGAGGGCACTGTGACTCCTGGAAGGATCAGTGCTGGAGTTCAGAGTTGCACAACACAGGTCAGTGTATCTGCAAATTGTCAGGAGAAGAAGAAACCAAGGAGATCCTGAGAGACTTATCCCAAGTTTGTCAGAATCAGGATGCATGAGGGAACAATGCTAAGGGCAGTCTCAGCTTCTGTAGGTCTTAGAGAAGGGCATAAAGTCCTGGAACACGGAATAACAATTAAAAAAAAAAA
>NW_010307300.1:33186-33662 GCF_000700745.2 Antrostomus carolinensis
TCACTGAGCATTGCTGGATCTGCAGCCGTTCTGTCTGATTCACCTTTGCCCAGATGCTAGAATTAATAATTTTGCTCTGTAGGTATTTATTCTTTCATCCCAAAGAAAACATCCCAATACTTTAAGTGTCACAGGGCAATAGCTCTGATAAATAGACAGGTGTGACATAAATCCTTTTAACTCTTTGCATTTTTGGTAAATAGGTCGCTGAAATCCAATGAAGTGTCATAAAAGTGCATCGGCATTACTGCCACAATGAAGTAACTTCTCTATCCCCTGCCACACTCAGCCTCTGGGACAATGCTGAGCTTCATCCTCTGTCCCTGTCCCCATGCTCATCTGTGGTTGGGTGCACCACACCAATCTCTGAAGGTGGGGCACCTGACATCAAAATACAGGGTCATCAACTAGAGAGAAGAGGAGCCCACGCCTCTGGGTATCAACGCCCTGTGAGGAACTGCACTATGGACTTGTCT
>NW_010307301.1:0-25216 GCF_000700745.2 Antrostomus carolinensis
TAACTTTGTAAGTCTGACTCTCCTGTTTTGCATTTAAGATAGCTTCACTACTATATAAAAAACATACCTAAGTTCTTATAATTGTGCACACACAGAGAAAGTTTGTCTGCACTTCTGAAGGGAACTAGCTATGCAAAAAAAATGGTTGTTTGAACTTTTTTCCAGAAAACAAAACAATGTTTTATTTTCTTTGATATAAGATGTATATGATATCAATAACTTATCATAAAAATACTTTGCAAGCAAACAAAAATAAAGAAGAAAGAAGGAAGGAGAAAAAGTGGCATGATTCAGGAGTGTTTTGATCAATTTTTATCTTACTACCATTAATCTGGCATCTTTCTTGAAGACTATACTTGTCATTTGGAGATAGCATGAATCATGTAAGAAAAAAACATGGAATCCAGAAGCAAATTGTGCACAGTCCTGACACTTTGCTCTAGAAATGGCTCCTGTGAGCAGTGTGGGAACTAATTATTCTGCCTTACTGGGGAGAGATGATTTTAGCACCGTAGATAGAGACTCTTAAAAGCAACCAGTAATTGACAGGATGTTGCAGGATTCTTGTCCCTTATGAGGAAATAGAGGAGGTTGTGAGATTGAATCGTTGTGGGGGACTATTTTTGTTCTCTGTTATTGGTATAACAGCAGAGGGGAGATGGGACAGTAATCTAATGAAAAATATTACCTGAAAATATTATATTGCCTAATTAAAAAAGGAGGGAGATTATTAAAAAACTTTTTAGTAAGAGGACTAGGAACATGAAGTTTACATAATGAAGTTGAACAGATTATCTTATGTTCTTCTTTAATACTTTAGCACTAAAAGACAGAAGTTTTAGATTAGAAGAACTAACCTCAGTTTGCTTAGAGGTCAGTTGTGAGTGATTCCATGGGAAGCTTCCATAAAGGATAAAGGAGCTAGCAAGTGCTCAGAGTTTTTCAAGAATGCTCTTCTGGAAGCACAAAAACAGTTCATCCCCTTTAAAGATAAGGGAAGCAGGAAGAGCAAGAGACCCTCTTGACACCCTTGGTTTAACTGCAAGCTTTTGAGTCTGCTCAAAACCAACAGGGAAGCATACCAGAGATGGAAAAGCAGATGGATAGCCATTAAGAACTACAAGAGCATTGCCAGGACATGCAGAGATGTAGTTAGAAAATCAAAAAAGCTCATTTCAAATTGAAATTGGCCAGAGATTTCAAAAACTTCAAGAAAGAGCTCTTCAGGTACATAAACAACAAGCAGAAACAGAAGGAAAATATTGGCCCACTGTTAAAAAGGAAAGGTAAATTAGTCACTAACAATGTTGAAAAGGCAGAAGTTCTTAACACTTTTTTCACCTCTGTCTTTACCAGCACTGTCAGGGCCCAGGCAATCATGCTTAACAAACCTGATCACCTTCTGTGACAAAGTTACCCTGCTCAGCTGATGAGAGGTGAGCAGTGGACACTGTTTACCTGAATTTCTCCAAGGCTTTCAACACAGTTTCCCACAGGGTCCTCCTAGACAAACTGATGTGTTGTGGTCTAGACAAGTGGTCTATGTGGTGGATGGGAAACTGGCTGACAGAACACACCCAGAGGGCTGTAGTAAATAATTATTTTTCAAACTGGCAACCTGTCACAAGTGGGGTCACCCAGGGATCAATATTGGACCCAGTGCTATTTAATATCTTCGTAAGTTATCTGGATGATGGGATCAAGTGTACCCTGATAAAGTTGCTGATGATACCAAACTGAGTGGGGAAGTGGACACTTTGGAAAGGAGAGCCACCTTCCAGGAAGACCTGGATAGGCTGGAAGAGTGAGCTAGCAAGAACAAAGTTCAACAAAGATAAGTTTAAAGTTTTGCACCTGGGAAAACATAATTAAGGAGTTTAGCACAGACTGGTATCCACCTGTTTGAAGAGTAGCTCTGTGGAAAGAGATCTGGAGGTTCTGACAGACAAGAAGCTCAATATGAGTGAACAGTGTGCTGCAGCAGCAAAGAAAGCCAACAGGATGTTGGGTAGCATCAACAAAACCACCACCAGCAGATAAAAAGAAGTCATTATCCCACTCTACTCCGCGCTTGTCAGACCACACCTGGAATATTGCATTCAGTTTTGGTCCCCACTATACAAAAAAACAGGCTGAAGACTGTTGAAAGAAGGGCCACAAAGATGATCAAAGGACTGGGAAGCCTGCCATATGAGGAAAGGTTGAGAGAATCAAGTTTGTTCAGCCATGAGAAAAGGTCGCTGAGGAGAAACCTCATCACCAAGTTCCAATACTTAAAGGGTGACTACAAAGAAGACAGACTCCCTTTTTACAAGGAGTCACATGGAAAAGAGAGGGATAATGGGTACAAGTTACTCTTGGGGAGATTCCAACTGGACAACAAAAGGAAAATTTTCACACTGAGAACAATCAGCCATTGGAATAATCTCCCAGAGAAGTGCTAGATTCCACAACATTTGACGCTTTTAAGATTCAGTTAGACAGGGTGCTAGGCCATCTTGTCTAGACCGTGCTTTTGTAGAGAAAGACCATATGATCCTTGAGGTCCCTTCCTACCTGGTATTCTATGATTCTATGATTCTTCTTGACAGAAGAAGATTGGGCTTCCTGCCATGTCAGTCTGTTTCACTCATGCATGTCTACATCCATTTGCCTTTCACAGAAAGATTAGATAACTTGTCCAGCCTCTCTTAAATTTTTTTTCAAAAAGAGGCCAGCACTAAGAAGATAAATATTAGTGTTACTCTATTCTATAATCTATTCAGTTTTTAACATGAATGATGAGACTTGTTTTTTGCTTCCAAACCAAACCATTCTATGATTCTATGATTCTATTCAGTCAGCCTTGACTACCAGTTTCTAATTACAATTTTCAAAAACTCCTCCCCAAATGTTAAGTCATTCTGCTACACTCTGTTTTCATCCATGCTCAGAGGATACTGAAGGGAGGATCTGACTTTAAACAGTAAGAATATTACTACTGTTGCTGTGGGAAACATCTCTGTCTTCATGTCTTTGATGTATCTGTAATCCTTTCAACAGTATTACTGCCTACTAGTAGTAATGACACTAGTTGACTACAAAGTAGTAAGTTACTTCCCTATCTGCAACTAGAATGTTGTAGAAGGGTACAAAGAATTTCAAATCAACTGGAGTCTGCTTGAAAAGTCCTTCAGCATATGCAAAGCATTTCATGGTTACAAATAAACTAAAACCTCTCTATGAATGAAGTTCTAGAAGTGCTAATCACTTGTAAATTTAGTCCTTTATCTCCATGGTCCCACTTCAGGACACCACATCAGAATGCATTAGATACAGTCCTTCTTCTCACTCAAATCTCATTCAAACACTCATTCAAATCTCATAAGCAAGCAATGAAGCAGAAGCTCATTTTTAACTGAACTTTTAATTTCCTTGCTGGTTGTGATAGCACAAACAAAAATGGCCAATCATATCACCCATTTGTCCTCTGAAAATTTTTGTCCAAGTGACTGTAGCCTCTAACCTAAGATGGTGTCTTCAGAAATTCAGCTTGAATTTAGTCTAACTTTTCTTATTGTACGAAGAGAAATTCCATCAATCATCAAATAAAATAATAAAAAATGAAAATATTTAATGTTATTTTCCCTTAAAAGTTGCAAAAACCCCATGATTCTTTAAAGAACAATTCTGTCTTACGGTATACTGAGGTAAAATCAATTAGCTTTTTAGATTTGACTAACAGTAGTAAGACTGTCAGATTTCAGGGATTCAAAGAAGCAAAATTCATCTCTGGACTCTGTAATAGGAGTTCAAGAAATAGAATGCTCTTGAAAGAAAAAAATCATAAGAGTGAGTTTTCTTTTGTGATATTCCTTCCTTTTGCTGGTGTGACAACAGCTTGGTGCCATTCAGTGCACTTCAGGCATGTGCCTTAGCTAGTCAGACAACTCTGATCAGGGGGATCAAGTAAAGAAACAATACAAAAGATCAAGAAACACATCAACCAACACATGTCAGCAGAAATCACTACGCCTTTGTGACCTCAAACAAAACAGTCTCTGTACCAAGAGATTATTTTAATCATTAAACTGGTTTAAATATCCAAAGTGGAAATATGAGCCATCTAAAAAGTCTGTATGAAAGCAGGAAAGGAAAAGGTAAATGGGAAAAAGCATTAACTATTGAGTGTTGGATTTTTTTTTCTTCCTTCTTTCCTTTCTCTTTTCCTTATTTTTCTTTTTTCCTTTCTTTCTTATTTCTTTCTTTTTTTCCTTTTAGAAAGTAAAAAAAAATACCCTCAAGCTTTTAAAAGGTGAACTAGGAGATATGTCATTGGATCAGCTCAATCTTTCATTTGCTCAAACTTTTACACTGTAGTCAGTATGCTGAATCCTCATTAAACGAGAACTTAGCTATATATTATTATAACCATCAAAACCTTTAATAAGTAGAATTTTTTAAAAAAATAAATAGTGATGAAATTGATGTACTTTTGAGATAAAGTTTTTTTGAGGAAAGGAAAGGAAAGGAAAAGTTGTTTAACTTAAGACAGATTAATGAACTGTGAACATCTGGCTAGATTTCCTTTTTTTTTTTTCCCTAGTATGCATAATTTTGAATAATTCTGCAACCCAAGGGTTTTCTGAATGTAGTTTCACAGATGCTTTTCTGGTACTACGAAAAATAGATAATCCCATATCTATTATTTTTAAGTACTAAAGAAAATATGAGTTACTTTATTGTTTCATGAATGAAAAATATCTGGTAATCATAATATCTAGTAGCCAAAATTATCTATTATCCATACAAATGAGAGAATCAAAACCCTGCTTCAAAGCTTTCTGAGTTATGTGGAAGAGCTCCCTTTAGTTTTCTGGGTGTACTGCAGCTAGTAAAGAAAATAAGCACTCACTAGCCATTCCTTATTTAGAGAGAGAAGTAAGTACATATGCAATAAGCCATCATTCAAAACCTAAAGAATTTATACTAACCAAGGCATTGATTACATTTCTAATAAGTACTGGTTTAAAACCAGTATATATTACATTCGGAAGTACGTTTTGATAATGCTGTGTTTTGTTTTGGGTTTTTTTGCTTCACCTCTATATTTATAATAGTTATAATATTTATAATAGATATTGCAACTCAATGTTAAAAAAATATCATACTGAAAAAGGAAGAACAAGATAAACTTGTTTTGAGCCCCAATATAGTTTATAAACACAGAGATCTGGCTTCAGGAACTTCTTTGTGCATATGGAAAAACAGTGAAATCGTTGTAAATGTGTGCATGAAACAAAAATAAAACTCTAGATGCTCAGGACTAGTTGGTGACAGAAAATTAAAACAAATTAATTAAATATGAAATTTATGAGATCTACTGGAGAGGAAAATTATCTCTCTGGTTTTTTTGTTGTTGGTTTTTTTTTTTTGAAAGGAATGCAGTAGTTTACAGTCTGAAAATGATGGTACAGCACAGTAGCACAAGGCTACAGAGCATTTTTTACTTATGCATTTCTCACATCATTGGGCAGAACTCCTACAGTATAATACAAAGACTGTGCAACAGTGCAAGTTCTTCTCTTGTGTTCACGGCTGCATTCATCACCACTAAGAGAGCTTGGTCAATCAGTAAGCACCAATATGAAGTTAACTCACATTCAGGTATAAATATGGGTTATGTAATAAAAAAATTACATTATTCTCTGGAAGAACTCTTCTCTCCAGAAATAGAAACCCCATGAATCTGCCTTCTGCACACACTTCTATACTTGCTAGAGTAGGTAAAGTAAGAGAGTATGATGAGAAGGAAGAGAATAGAGGTAGCAGAGAAAAGCATTGGCACTAACACACAGCCTTGCAAAGTACAAGAAGGAATAAGACAAAATTATGTCAATACTATGTTCGCAATGAACTATGGCCTTGTGAGCAGACTGTGGACAGACTCCCAGGACATGCCTGCAAGCCTATTAAGGTGGACATAGTTTGTGAACATGGTAAAAACTTCAAGGCATACAGAATCCCACATATTTTAGGAATGACCTTCATCTGTACCTACAGACTTGCTGACTGGACAAACAAATCTGCTCTCAAGGGCAGTCAAAGCCAGTAGAGTCAGATAAAATGTATCTCACAGTATTTCTACAGCTGAGTGAGTTTATAAAGCATGTTCTTGCTCAGGGCCATATCTACTACAATAGTTAAGAATAATTTACAGTATCTACGAGCACAGTTTAAGTGATTAGACAGACTGGTCTATAATGAAAAGATTAGCATGATACATTCTAGAGTACTTAATACTGGACTATTTAATCATAGCTTCTTACTACATCTTGACAACATTAAAATAAATTGAAATTATGTTTTAATTTTTTTCCAAGAAAAGAAAGGCTTAGAGATTTGATTGAGAACTGAGACTATAAGGCCAGATGTGAATACTGCACGACTTCCACAATCTGAATAACATTCCATTTTCAGTGTTAGTGAAACTTTAAAATAACATTTTCCACTTCTGATTCTCTGATGCAGTTATTGCAGCTGTTACAGCCCTTAATATATTCTGGAAAACCTGGAGCAAATCTTGTGGTTTCAAGTCGAAACAGCGTGAGTAGGGGAATCACTGGTGCTAGATTGGCAGAAACAAGCTAAAAGTCACCAAGGTAAAAACTTGCAAGGAAAAAAAATATTTAAAAACCCCGCTGATTTTAAGTTTGGGCAATGAAAAAAGATCCATAATGGGACACAGATTATAAAGAAACAAAGTTAAACCCAAGGTTATTTCCTCTGTGCTTGAATACTATCAATTATCTGAACATTGTGTTTGCTTAAAAGTAATTGTTGTTTGGGTTTTTTTCTGGGGTTTTTTGTTTGGTTGGTTGGTTTTTTAGTAGGACATAAATGTTTAATGTAAAAAAAATCGTATTTTCTTTAATCGGTCTTTTTTACCTTAGGTTAATTTACAATGTGTACTCATTTCTTTCTAAATTAGCAACAAACAAATTCTATTGGAATATATTTGGAAGGTCGTGGGAGTAATATTCTGCAGAAGGAGAAGTAACAGCCATGGAATCATTAAGCTGCTGCACCTCCAGAGGATAAGAATTTGAAAATCACTCTGAAATTTAGTGTCATTGAAAGGATGCAAGTATGTGAGAGTCTGTGCCATATAGAACTTCTATTCTTTTATAGTCCATGGAGTACTATTTTGTGATGGCAATACCCAGCAACATCATTTTCACACAGTCACAGAATGGAATTACTTTAGTATTCATACTGAACCATTTAGAACTTTTGCTGATAATTTTTACACTGAAAAATTGGGCAATTATACAACAATTTATTTAAAGTCAAAGATGTTAGGGAGTATTACTTGATGTGATGATGGGTAGCACAATGTAGCCTGTAGTATTATAGTAGAAACTGATGTGTCCAGCGTCTCCTGGATATAAGTTGATTCAGGGGGTCCTTAAAAAGTTTCCTCACTTTCTTGAAATGCATTTCAAGTGTCATCTCCTACCTTTACATCTATCTGCGATCTGTAACAGAGCTTCAAAAACACCAGGCTCAACCATTGCCTCATTCGGGGTAAAGACAATAGGAAAGCACTAGGACCTTGTACTATTGAAATTGTCTCTGTTAGTGATGGCACCAGTAAATTTAAAATGCCTTTAGCTACGAAACATATGAGCACATATGAGACTACCCATGAATAAAAAAGCTAACCAAGAGGTTTTTTAAAGAAGCTGATTGTGATCTAGGAAGAAAAAGTGATTTTAAATAGTACCCTGATGGAGGACAGAGAGAAAGTGGAGGTCTGCCAACTACAGCTATTTGGGAAAACATGATGAAAGAGAATCTTAATAAAAAACATTGCTTCACTAAGACTACTTAGTCTTAGACTTGAAACATTTTGCTTGGAGTACTTTCCCAGAAATCATTAGAAAATTGAAAGTAGTGTTCAGAAAACCTATGACTGGATGCAGCGTGCTGCTGTGCATCCTGATGCATCTGCGATACACAGATTCAAGGCAGCAAACAAAAGCCCCAGGACCTGGGCTGCCTACCACCAAAAACTACAAGCTATACAGCTGATGTGTCTCGGGGCTTCTTCATAGTGAGACCCCAGGAACCAGGTTCTTACTATGATTTTATGTTACCTGCTACAGAGACATACTGTGAGTTTGAAAGCATAAGGGCCTGGGGAAGGCTGTTACAAAGCACTAGTCCAAGAGAATACACAATTAAATAAGGGTTATTACAATAATCAAAATGCTTTAAAAGATATTCTCTTCCTAGAATAAGGTGTGGTAAAACTTTCATTATTAAAACTTCTTCCATACATTTTGTCTCTGCATCTCATACCAACTAGCTACTGTCAGTGTTCAAAGCTGTGAACTAATGTATGCAATCATATTTGGATGTTCAGGGGTTTTTTTCTACCTCAGAGTGAATGGAAGTGGAAATTTAGCTATTCAGTTGTCAGTCCTATAGCTTCAACTTAGATAGAAGTTTTAAAGAAAATCATACTAAAGCATTACTTTTAAGTGTAATGCTAAAATGTAATTTCTTTGTTTAACTGGTATTAAAATATGCAGACCTTGCTCAGGCTGATATTCAGACTATCAAGAGGGGGGTATCTTAGTTATGTTTCTTCCCAGATGATTCCTAATGCAACAGTTTGTTGTTATTGAATTTATTTAACAGATTTGTTAAGCTGAATATTAATTACTTGGGTTTACTTAGGAGGAATATGCTGCAATATCTATATAAGCTATAATTAATTGATTAAATATATGAAACCACTGAAATTGGCAAAGTTAAATTAGGAACACATTTATTCCTATTTATTGTAAGCATAACCGGTTCAGATTATAAAAAGAATTGCAGAAAATACTGTAAGTATGCTTGTTTATATCCACTAACTGCTTCTGGATGCCTGGTGTCCCCCATTGCTGGCACCCAGGACATGAGCATTTGAGGTCCACAACCCCACTCCTGCTGCAGGTGTTAAGACCTCCTTTCATACATGAACACACACAAACACACTCTGGATCCCTCCAACTGTACTCAGAAACTCAATATACCCAGCAACTGGCCCTTGGATCCTTCCAGGTCCAGCTGCCTCACACACAGACATCACATACAGATGGGTCTCTCAAAGCCCCACAATACCTGATGCTAATTTGAAGACCCTCCAATCTCTCCAGTATCTGGCACAGAGTTACTGCCTCTTTGATGCCTGCTTGCCTATTTGCAGATTAGTACAGGCTGATAATCAGTAATGATTACACATGTATGTCCATATGTACCTGTGCAATAATGCACACACCCTACAGAGTAGGTTTGTTCTCTTCAATGTCCTCAGTCATAGTCTGCCACCTGTCCACATTGGGACACCTATAGCTCTATGGCTTTCTGTGAGGCATGACCTCAGGATTGCCTTCAGAGAGATTATGCTAACCAAAGGGAAGAGGAAGAGATGTGAGTGAATGTACACAAACGTTGTCAGAAGCTGACTGAAGTGTACAAATTGACCTGGGAAGTCAGAAGCTCTCTCAAGTCCCGTCCTCACATGTGTAAAGAGTAAGTGCAACAGAATATATTTTGCCCATGGAAGAAGCTAAAATAAATCAGGTAAGTAAGTAGAACCCTTCTGGAAAAACAAAACCAACAAACCCAAAAAAGAACAGCAAATCAAACACAATGCACTGTATTGCATATATTAAATCAGTAATTCAGTTCCAAATATGATTTTAAATAATAACAAGAACATTTATGAAGACAATCAGCTAACAAATCAACCCATAAGAAATTTTTTTATGAACGTCAATCATTAGAATTTGCCACAGTATATTTAAACATTAGATGGCCCTCTAAAGTAGGTCATTCAACTTTCAAACATAAGGAGAAGTCTTTCTCAATGTAATCAGGGCAATTAAATGTGTATTGTTAAGGATTTACTCAATTCTTTTAATCATTGTATAATTTATAAGTCAGTTTCTTTTATCTGTAACTTGAATCCATGAACATGGAACACTTGAGGGATTGAGCATCATTTTCATTAACTATAATTGCTTTGAAGTAAAATCTTCAATCTATTGCAGTGTAATTCAATGTTAATTTGAATCACTGCTCTGCTTTGCCTGCAATGAGCTTTATTTTTACAGCACTTGACTGTAACTGTGAGTTACAGACAAAACAGATTCTGAAGACATAAAACAGGTGTAATTGGCACAGGGTGCAGATACCTTTTTTTTTTTTTTTTTTTTTTTTTACTTTAGCCGGCTTTATGAAAAACTGCTGTTGGCATCTGCACTGGTTATAAAATGATTAAATCTTTTCCTAGGTTAGAGCTCCACTTGGTGGTTCATTGGACAACATGTAACACTGTCATTAGCTTTTCATTACAGAAAAGAACGGCAAATATACTCATGGTTGTTTTTATAAAATAAACAAATAATTTTGAAAAACATAGGAAAATTTGTTCTCTGTCTATATTATAAGATAATGAGAGTACTTTTAAAATTAGGAATATAGTTTCTTAAAGAAGACGCTGATAGAATTTTAATTAATTCTCTCTAATTTCTTAATTTCTCAGATTATAAGAAAACATTCTTATTTGTGCTTGACAGATCTAGATCAGATGATATAAGAATTATCAAATTTTTCACACAATAATAAAGAGAAATTATTCCGACTTTTTACTGGGATTCTGGGGGGGGGGGCGCGGGGAGAAAAAGAAGGATAAATATTTCGATTTAAAATTATATGTATAGTTATTTTATTAAATTCTGTGTATTCTGCATCAGATAGCTAAATAGTATATCAAGAGTTGCCATCTATTGAAATACAGACTAGCTAATATTTTCAGATCCTAAGAACCAACAAGGTAATATTTGCTTATCTGTGTTACGAACAAAATAGTGCTCACTGGAAAAATATCACAGGGATATTTTTTTTTTTTTCTTTTAATTCAGTGGTTTTGGTGTCAATGAACTCCTTTCACTTCATCATAAACTTTCATGACAGCAACACAGAATTGGTAAAAGACACAGAGACACTGGACAAGAAACATCAATCAGGTTCCTAATCTTTCTGCTGCACCCATTTTTAAGCTATTGGAAGAAATGTAAAATTAATATTAACAGACCACCACAGTAGCTGGTGGTCTAGCTGTCAACTCTTTGACCAACTCGCACTTTACAGAAACCTTACCTTAATTTAGTGACTTTGTAACAAAATCCCAGGAGAAGGCTCAAATTAAATATGCTAGCTTAATTTCAGAATTTATAGGAAAAACAGCAAAACCTCACTCTTAATAGCATGCCTTCTGTTACTCTCAAGTGACCTCCACATCTGAATAACTTCTAAATTAAAAGGATACATAGACAAATCATGTCCACAGTGCTTTATTCGCTATTCATATATAGGCAATGAGCAGAAAACGAAACACAGGAGGAAACACTTTTTCACTGTGAGAGTGACTAAGCACTGGCACAGGATGCCCAGAGAGGTTGTGGAGTCTCCATCCTTGGAGATCTTCAACAGCTGTCTGGACATGGTCCTGGGCAACACAGGTCTAAGCAACCTTGCTTGCACAGTGAGGTTGGACTAGATGAACTCCAGAGGTCCCTCCTCACTTCAGCTGTTATTCTGTGATTTTGCTTAAAGGAGAATCTCTGAAAACTTGCATTTCTGTTGATAAAATACATAAATTGTAAAAATCTATTTTTTTTTCTTTTACTGTTTGTTTTCTGTGGAGTTTGGGTTGGGTTTTTTTTACTTTTTCTTCATAATATTTTTCATGATCAGGCAACATTTGACTGTTATGATTGAGAGCTGATTAACTCTTTTTTCTTTTGGAAATTTATTGTTTATTCTATGATCTGTTCAGTGCAGATCTTAGAAAACTAGAGTTTGGAAAAGTTAGATTAAAATCTTTTTCTATAAATTATTTCAAGCATTTTTACTCTAGATAAAATTAAAAAAAAATCCTAACCCAGGGCTGCAAATTTTTTATATGAGTTTATAGAAGATTTCAACATGGATAACTCAGAAAACAAAACAAAACAAAATCCCCAACCTTTTCAACTGCCATCCTGTACAATAACTATGACATTTTAAAAAAAATTACTGAAAATCCTATAGTTTCTCTACATACTAGTTATTAATCTGTGATTAGACCTGTGATAAAATGTACTGCTATTTAGAAGAAAACTTATCTGAGTTACTCAATGCATGCATAAAAAATAACATTTTTTTCAAAGGTTAGGACTTTTTTTAATATTGCTTTCAGTTAGCAATGCATATGAATTTATTCTGTATATAGCTGTCTCATATCTAACCTTTGAAGAAGAAATGCATCAACATAAGTGAAAAAAGGCACAAGTTCTGCCTGTACAAAAGTGGTAGAGAGACATTCATACATTAGGTGTTTAACTTGGTTCTGAAAAACATAAAAAAAACTTGTACCTCTTTAACATTTACTTAGCATATTATAAATTCTCTTTTATTAATCTTCACAATGCAACACTTTAGTATGGTGATTAAAAACTTAAAAACTAGACCAAAAATTCTGAATAATAAACTCTTAATATAACGGTTTACAAAGTCAGAATGCTTTGCATTAAATTCAGAGGTATTTCATTACCTTTGAAAATTAAAGTTCATTACACCTAACCCTAAATTTCATTTTTCCCTCAGAGTTCAAAGAAGGAAACAGAGTCTGAACCAGTTGCAGATGTTGTTAAAAATCAGATTTGTGAAAGTGCATATTTCACACAAATCTGAAGAATCAGACATCAAATAAGATTCCTTACACCTAGCTTTAGTTACCTAAAGGTTAGATGTGTCTGACCCAGTCTTCCTATAACACCCTTATTTCATATAGAGGAAAATAGATTGTTTTTGAAATAGGTTGAATAAAGCAGTCCTGTACATATACCTAAAAAAAAAGTTGATTTTTCTTGGGGAGGCAACTATTTACCTCTGAATGAGAGCCTGCATCTCCATCTGGACTACCCAGTTCAGTATGCTTATGACTATTCTCTGGCCCTGAGGCTGAATAACAGAAAAAGGAGTCACCTCCAAAAAGACTTGGGGGAACAGTGTTTTGCCCATACTCACTCCTAAATTAGGCTTAGATAGTCTTTGGAAAAGGGTGAGTTACCTTAGAATGAAACCATGCCAAGGACTGTGAAATACTTCAACAGTAGAGTTGATTAAGTGTTCGTGCCCTGCAAAGTATTGTGGCACTATTTAATTTACCGAAATAGATGTAGTTATTAGTTCCTACTTTCAACACATATACCTTTCATGCAGCTCCATCAATTTATGCCCTGAACTGATACTTCTGATACCATAACTCAGAATTTATGAGTGCCAAATTTCCTTTGGTAAATGAGACTTAGTCATGTATGAACCATCCTGATGAACTCAACTTGTATGATTAATCCCAAGGGTGAATATAAATTTGAAGAGACTGAGTTTTACTTGAGATTTTAATGGAACTTTGTGGAGCATAATTACGACAGATCTTATATACCTCAAAATGGCCTCCATCTAAAATATTGTTTTCATAATCCTTGCTCAGTGCCATATAATTCTGAATACTTTTGAAGTGAGGTGTTGGCAAAGATTTGCCCTCTTCTCTGAACACAGTTAATACACTATAGAATTAAAAGGTAAAACAAGAAAAGGTTATGTCTTGAATAACAGCTGAGGAATAAGACATCACCAGGGTTCATGTGTGAATTAGAAACGTGATTAAAATTAAAAGCTAGTGAAACAGTAGGATTACCTTCACATACGCACCAGTATTTCAAGAAGAGATTGTGATTTGCTAATATTTTTGAACATATCTTTTATATTCAGTTCACAATAAAGCAGTAGATAAAAGGGAAATTAATGGTATAAGACTTTCTAAAGACTAATGATAGAGTACCTCAGGAAAAAGATTCCTTAAAGCTAAATCATATAGTGAAAGGCAAATAATGGAGATCAGAATCTATCTGAAATATGATAGAGGAAAAATGATTAATTTTCTGCAGAGTGAAATGCTAATCCACAATGTCACTGTTTTCACTGAAGAATACTGTGACTGTTCTTACACTTACTAACAATTAAAAAAAAAAAAAAATGTTGTCATCCCTGTAGCCATTTTCATAAATGTTTCTGACAACTGTGTGGATTAAACAGGAAATCAAGCATATGAATGTTTAAAGAATAGCCATTATACTTTTTCATTCATATTTTCATATTAGTTGTTCATCATCATCTCATAGTTTTTATTTAAAACCAGTTGTTCCATGTCAGAATAAGCGAAAAATCTGAATTACAGGGACTTCATAAAGAGTGCTAAAAATTAGAATGAAAATAAATTTCACCAGATATTTAAATTATATTGTATTTTACATTATGTGAAAATAAATGAGAGGAAAGATATGTACAAAATTATAAATTACATACAGAATATATATACCTTTTTTTCATGGCATAGAAAAATTGCAAAGTGATACTCACTGAAATTACAGAGGAAATTAATTCAGTACTGGCAAAAAGATTATTCTTCACGCACACAGGCACTGGAACACAGAAATCAGAAACATAAAGATTTATGTTTCTGATTATAGAGGTTAATATGGAATAGCTGATATTTCATAATGTTCATTTACTGGGTTTTTTTTTTTGTTTGTTTGTTTCTAAGTTATAATAATGCAACTTGGCTTACAATTGTTTTTTTCTGGACCAAACCAAGATAGCCTCTCATTTTCCAGAGGCAAACAAAACATATGGCCATGTATTTTATCTCAGCTGTCACACGTGCTATTTTGGACAACCTTTTAATGGTTACAAGGAGATAATGCTTTTGATGACACATCTTGAGCTTATTCTATTTCCCCATAGAAGTTTTGACTTTATTATTATTATTTTTTTTTTTTTTTTTTTTTTTTTTTTTTTACTTTTCTCCCCTGGAGATTGGATTGGTGCATGTCTCACATATTGTTAGACACACTTGTTTAATCCATTTGGTATTTTATTTACAAAAAACGTATTATCTGTCAAATTGCAAAATGGTACATTTTTCCTCTGAACAAGACAAATTGAAATTACCAACCAAATCCACCCACAAGACCCTGCTCTTTGCTTCACAATCTTTCTTACTGTGCCATTGCCCTGAGCCAGAGCTGAAGCAGAATGGACATAATCAGCCATCTGGAAAGCCCAGCAGTCATCATCTACTTCAGTCTGTGAGTGTGTGCATGTATGTGAAAAGAACCTAAGAAAGGACCATCAGATACCCACAGTTCCGAACTACCAGAAAAATAAGTTTTACTAAAATTTAACTTTTTTTTTTCTTTTTTTTCCCCTTTGATTGTGTGTAGAGAAAGCTTAGTGGGTTTATTTATGATTAAGTTAAGGAACTAACAATCAGCTCTCCCTCTGTCCTCTAAAACCTCTTTATTTTCGATCTGGGTTTCTGGAAACATGGACTTTTGGGTTTTGCTTTTTGGTTTTGTTTTGGTTTTTTTGTGTGTTATTGGTTTTGTTTCTCTTGTAGCTGCAGAAATCTGAGCTTGGTTGCCTTCAGTATCTAGGATGTTCCTCCTTACAGTCCTCATGGCCAGACAATCTGCTGTCTTCTTTCTGTCCCACCATGATCCCACAATCTCTTCTGGAGGATCTCCTCACAGTAACTCGTCTAGTTTTCCCCTTCTTATACCCTGAAGTCTTATTATCTTCTCCTCTGGGGCATCCTCATTTGCTTTCCAAGGCAAGGCATAATCCTTCTCTAGATCATAGAATCATAGAACAGATCAGGTAGTAAAGGGACCTGGAAAGATTATTTGGTCCAAGCTTCTGTGGGAAAAGGAGCCTAGATGAGACTAACTATGTATTGGGTTTGCTTGGCAAGATTTTGGTAGCGGGGGGGGACATAGGGGTGGCTTCTGTTGAGAGAAGCTGTCAGAAGCTTCTCCCATGTCTGACATAGTCAATGCCAGCCGGCTCCAAGATGGACCTGCTATTGGCCAATGCCGAGCCCATCAGTAACGACCAAAACGCCTCTGTGGTAAAATAATTAAGAAGGGGAATTAAAAAAAAAACACAAACAAACAAAAAAACCCACAACAACAACAACAACAAAAAACCCAAACCTGTGCAATTGCAGCAATTGCAGCTGTAGAAAGGAGTGAAAATATGTGAGAGAAACAACTCTGCAGACACCAAGCTCAGTGAAAAAGGAGGGGGAGGAAGTGTTCTAGAAGCAGAGATTCCCCTGCAGTCCATGGAGGTCCATGGCGGAACAGATGACTACCTGTAGCCCGTGGAGGACCCCACATCAGAGCAAATGGATGCCTGAAGGACTCTGCAAGCTAGTGGGAAGCCCAGGTTGGAGCAGGCTCCTGGCAGGACTTGTGGTGCCCATGGAGAAAGGAGCCCATGCCAGAGTAGGTTTGCTGGCAGGACCTGTGACCCTGTGGTGGTCCTAAGCTGGAACAGTCTGTTCTTGAAAGGCTGCAAACCATGGAAAGGACCCATGCTAAAACAGTTTGTGAAGAACTGCAGCCTGTGGGAAGGACTTTCATTGTAGAACTTCATGGAGGACTGTCTCCTGTGAGAGAGACCCCACACTGGAGCAGGGGAAGAGTGTGAGGAGTCCTCACCCTAAGGAGGAAGGAGCAGCAGAAATATGATGACCTGACTAAAACCCCCATTCCCTGTCCCATTTTGCCATTGGAGGGGAGGAGGTAGAGAAACGTGGGAGAAAAGTTAAGCCTGGGAAGAAGGGACAGGTGGGGGGAAGGTGTTTTAAGATTTGGTTTTATTTCTCATTACCCTGCTATGATTTGATTGGCAATAAATTAATTTCCCCAAGTCGAGTCTGTTTTGCCTGTGATGGTAATTGGTGAATGATCTCTCCCTGTTGTTATCTCCACTCACGAGCCTTTTGTTGTATTTTCTCTCTGTGGTCCAGTTGCAGGGTTGGGGAGTGATAGAGTGGGCTTTGGTGGGCACCTGGCATTCAGACAGGGTCAACCCACCACAATCTAGCACCTTGTCCAGTCCCCTCTTGAAAACCTCCAGTGAAAGAGACTCTACCATGTCCCTGAGGAGGTTGTTCCAGTGATTAATCCATTGTTCTCACTGTGGTGGTTTTTTTTGTTTTTTGTTTTTTTTTTTTTTTTTGTGTTTTTTTTTTTTTTTTTAATCAAGACTGGGTGCAAGTTACACTCTCCCAGTGTAACTTGCACCCATTGCCTCTTTTTCTCTCCATGTAGATGCTTGTGAAAAGAAAACCTTTGTCCTCTTTGTAGTCACCCTTTAAGTACTGGAAAACTGTGATGAAGTCTGCCTGAGGCTTCTCTTCTGCAGGGTTAAAAGACCTGACTCCTTCAGTCTTTCCTCACAGGTCAGGTTCTCCAGCCCTTTGATCATCCTTGTGGCACTACTTTGGACCATCTCCAGTCCGTTCATGTCTTTTTTGAACTGTGGGACCAGAACTGGACACAGTACTCCAGATGTGGCCTGACAAGCACTGAATGGGATTACCATGTCCCCGTCTCTGCTGGTAATGGTCCTGTGGATGCGGCCCAGGATCTAATTTGTGTTTGTTGCTGCTGATTCATTTTCATCTTGCTGTAAACCAGGACCACCAGGTACCTTTCAGCACATCCACAAAGATCCTAACCTGTACTCTCCTCTTTGGTTATGTCATCCCCAGTGTCAAACCTTACACTTGTCTTTGTTAAACTTCATACTGTTCTGTTCTTGATAGTCCACTTTTCCAGCCTTTCCAGGTTTCTCTGTAAGATGGCTCTCCCTTCTGACATGTCCACCTCATTACTCAGTTTATTTCCATCAGTAAACTTGGTAAGGGTGTCTTCAATTCCATCTCCCAGATAATTTATGAAGAAGTTGAAAATGTCTGGACCAGTATCAACCCCTGGGGAGCCTCACCTGAAACAAGCTGCCAGCCTGAGTGAAAGCCATGGGTCACCACATTCTGATTGCAGCCTGTCAGCAAATAACTCACCCATTTCATAAACCACCCGTCCACTCTTGTCAGTTTGTCTAGGAGGAGTGTATGGGAAACAGTGCTCAATGCTTTGCTTAAGTCCAGGTAAACAATATCCACTGCTTGCCCCATCTCCACAGAAGATGCTACTTTGTTGTAGAAGGTGATCAGATTAGTCAGGTTGTCAGATGTTGCCATGACACATTTCTTTTTAACAGGGAGTCACTGGGTAATGGCCAGATGCAGCTGTTGAAACTCTTGAACTTCTAATTGACACAGCGTACACTGGCAATATCCTAGACACCACTGAGGTATGAAAAGTTCAGTCCAGGAATGATTTCCATTGAATAGATCAGAAAAACAGGCAAAAGGAAAGTAGAGCAGAGACAAGCTCCACAGAATAGGAGCTAAGCCATGCTGTGAGTGACCCCAAGAACAGAAGCTAGCCCACTTGCTTTCCAATACAGATGACATAATTCCATTCAAAATATCCCTCTGCAAATTTGGATGCATGAGAAGGCCCCAAGTTTATACGCAAGAAGCAGGCTGCCATCATACATTTCTGAAGAAAGACTTTCTGGAAGTGCACAAAACTTGATCACAAATTGACAGTGCTTAAAAATTTGGCTGGTTAATTCTGAGGGAAATAAAAAGTGCTGAAGAAGGTTTGTATGATTGCATATTGATATTTTTTGTTTTAATTTGTTTTCTGTTTTTTTCCCTAACTACCCCTAACAAACATTTTTGTCTGTACACATAGTTGCATTTTAGCTATGTTGAACAGAGGGTTTGAGGGCTGAAAAGAGAGGTAGTTATATCAGAGACGTTTACATGAAAGGAAAAGAGGTAGTAATGTAAGTGTACCTTAAGATTTTCAAATATTTCTGAGAAACAATTAAGAATGGGATTCTAGGCATGAATTTTCATGCTTAAGAAAAGCAAACCAAACCAAACCTCATGAACCATAATCATTCTCCAAAAAATTTAATCGTACTACAGTTTAGAAAAGCACTGTGACAGGCAAACTTCATTTCAACACCATTTACCCAAGTAATACTTTTTATCTGAAGTTAGTTACACCTGTCTTTCTCAACAGGTACAGTTGTATTTTTTAGGAAGCTCCTAAATCTTTCAAAGGGGCTGTGACTCAGTCATTCCCCTGCCACCTATGATGAGAGGAATGTTCTTTCTGCTGCCAGGCCTTGCCTAAGGTTGAACACAAGCACACACTGATGGGTGCTCTCCTGCCTTCTTTCCCCTGGATGGCAGTGCTATATAGCACTTTCCCAACAGATACACAGAACAGAGCAGTGCAGAGTGACATTGCTATGCCAAGGAGAGAGAAGGACACCAGTAACAGTACATATACAGAAATGCATCCCGTTGGACTGAGGATGGGAAACAAACACCTGCCTGACAATGGGAAGTAGTGAATGAATTAGTTATTTTGCTTTGCTTGTGCATGTTGCTTTTGCTCTATCTGTTAAACTGTTTTTATCTTAAGCCATGAATTTTCTCACTTTTACCCTTCCAACTCTTCCTAATCCCACTGTGGGGGAGTAAGCAGTCAGCTCTGTGGTGCTTAGCTGTGTGCTCTAGTTAAACCACAAACAATGTTTAAATTGATCTCTCTGGGTTTTTTGAGGCATTTGCCTGAGGAGAAATCTGTCTGGGTGGGAGTGGTGTCGAGGTGCTGGTCCACATATCAGACTGTGAAGAATAAAAGCTGTGTTGTGAATTTTAAACAATCTGACACTCAGTCTACAATTCTGCTCTATTTTATTTTTTACCACAATGTTAATACGTAGGCAGTGATATACAGCCTTAGTGTAAAGATTGTTAATAAAATTGTGTGCAGTAATTGCCTATGCATTTTATTAGATTAAGTTTCTCCTAAATATTTAATTAACAAACACCTGCATCACTATCACAATCCCATCCATTTTTCACAGACTCTATTTTCCCATTTTTACCCCCTTGAAATCTTTAAAAATATTGCAAATAATACTCATCTATTAATCTTGATGTCAAAAGCAATGGACTAAATTATCAAAGACTACCTTTGTCTATCTAAAAGTTAGCATCAATGTCTAGATTTGCTTTTTTAACATTTATGTAGCAGGTATCAGGGAGTTACACTATTGTATGAAAAAAGAAGTGATACCTTTTCCTTTTTGTTGTAGGTCGCTTATTAATTAACTGCACTAAGTGGATGGGACTAGGGACTTTACTGACTCTTTTTCCTGGGCTACTAGAGACAGCAGGAATCTCTGCCCAGCCCTCTCATGAGTAGCCACTAAGGCTAGTTTTACACTGATCATTCAAAAACAGAGATCCCATCCCACCCTACTCCATCCCTTCCCATCCTTCTATGCTAGGTACAAAGGATAACGGAAATTAATTCTGGCATTGAGGCCAAAAGGCCTCATCTGATTAATACCTTACAAACAGATTTGTCATTGAGAAACCGAACTGGAATGGTCCCAAATAAATCCAAGGGCCAAGCTAGCTGTAGTGTTGAGGATCAGGGATCCAATTGCCCAGATTTGCTTCTTTGCCCTTTTTGTTTATCAGTATATATGTACTTGTTATCTTTCCTGCTGTTAAGAGTGAAATTAAGATGGGAATTAAGACTGTTTTCACTTTATGACCTTGCCTTTAAAACTCATCTTTTGTGACTAGACTTCAAAAAAAGGATTTTGGTATTGTAACACACAGAGCTGCAGCAATTAAAAGTTAGGGACCGAGCTTCAAGAGTAGCATTCATAATGCAGAGTTTCTAATGTCTGAAATAATTATAATTTGTGGAAAAAGAGAACATATGAATAACATTCAGAAAATCCAGCACATTCAAAGATGCCACACTATATAGCCAACGAAGAATGTCACAGAGAAAGTATAACTGCAACTCTCTTTCAGAGCAGTGGATTTTCTCTTGTCAGAGGCAGAAAGAGTTCTGAGGCCAGCAAAGCATTTAGAGTGTAGAAGGCTTGCACTGTTGACTTTAAAAAATGCTGTGTTGGCTCCTTCTAATGAATTTAATGGAACTTGTTGTTTCTGCAGCCTGAATCTCTGACTGAAGATGGGATGTACCAGTGCGTATGTGTCCATTCATGTCTGTGTAAGGGAAGAAAGGTTTAAGTCACTATTTTTCATACTGTTTTGATGAATATTATCAGACTGTATCTAGAAAAATAGCCGTTTCTGGTGAACAATTAGGAATTAAAATTATCAGGTAATAAAAAAAATAAAATTAAATTTAAAAAGTACATTTAGAAGGAAGAAATTTATATTAAAGCTTCCTGACAAGAGACAAGTTAATCAATAGGCCTTAAAGCTCATTCTAAAAATGAAGAAATGAAGTTCAGTCTTCCGTCACATTCAACTTCTTAGCCCCAGTGTAAACTGATTGTTGTGAAACATCTAACATACAGTTTTATAATAGTTTATTTACATGTTTATACTTTTAATGACTCTACAAATCCTACATAATAAAAAGGAGGAAATACAGTAAGTGTCAACTACAAAGAAGAACAGGACTGAAGTGTAAAGCCATGGACTAGATTAGCTTCTCTTCTTATACTCTTCCACTGGGAAGATTTAACTTTTAGTTTCTGATGAGACATAAGTAGAATATTATAAGGAGACAATTCAGGATGAAATATATTCAGAAATAAACAAACAAAAGATCCCCTTATGAGAAATTATTTTTTGGTGCTGTATTATATCATGCATCTTTGAGTCTGGGAATTTCTACATTTTATTTTATACGATCATACTAATTATCAGGTTCTGAAACCTATTCCAGTATTCAAAACAAAAATCAAACACACAAGTTTAGCAAATGTATTTCCTGAAATAACTGTCCAAACAATACACAAAAAAAAGACACAAGATCCAGATTATTCTGCAATTTAAAAATATGGTTTTCTTTTCCCTTGTCTCTAAAATATAACTTGTAATAAATGGCTTTTGTTGCTTTATAATAACTTTATAAAAATTCTTCTGGCTTTCCCTTTTAGCAATTAGGAAATCTTGAAATTGGATGCTTGAAAAGTCTAAAAAATTTCAAATTTTTACTAAAATTTTCCCCATAAATTGCATGAAACATTTTTTATCCAAAAGGGTCAAGAGCTACAGTAATTTAACAGGTAATCCAGGTTAAAAAACAACTGACCAACCAACAACAAAACACTCCTACACTGTATAGTATGCTTGGGATAATCATGATAATATGTATGCTTTATTTAGGAATAATCAATATAGCATTTCAGATCTGATGTGAGAACAGATGTCACTATTAAATGTATTTTCCTCCAAAGTAATCATAACGTTTTCTACAACAGCTAAGCCTCTTTGGTACATTATTCTCTTAAAACGCAATTCCACAGCATACCAAAACTGTGAAAAAGAAGTGATCTATGATCTAAAATACACTTTTTTAAAAAGGCATATAATTGTGTCCGAAAGATCAGGTGCTAAAACACATGCCAGTCTCAGCTCATCAGGAAATACTCCAGGCTGACAGCTGTGCCTTGCCCTTCTGTTTCAAACTCCCATGTCCTCTGGCAACATGTTGCATATCCATTAGGCATTTTGTGAAAGCTGTTTTTCAAATTATATCTTCAATTTAGGCTCACAGTTAATGCCAAGGCTCAGAGCTTGAGCTCATTATATCTAACAATTGACACAAAAAACTCTGGATTAAAAAAAAAAAAAAAAAAAGGAGCAGTATTAAGGTTTTTAATTCATAAACTTATTCTCCCACCAATTATTTCTTATGTGACACCCAGCCTCCTGAAAATTTGTTAGAGGATGAGGAGTACTCAGACTAAGATAATTGTAATTCGGGCCATAAAATGTGGAATCTTACCATATCTGAGAAGGTTTGCATCATTTGCAACGATTTCTCTTGCAGTTCATAAAAAGTTGTGATCTAAAACACAACTATTTTTCAATTTTTTTTTATTTTTTTTTTATTTCTGAATTGTTTTAAATTCCTTTTAGGCACACAGAAAAAGTACTAATTTTTTAAAAAATATAAACTCAAAAGAATGTCTATATTTTATTTGTAAGAAGAGGACTTTCAGCTTACCCATGGTCTATCTCACCCCGTATGACCTAGGGAAAAAGTTATGCTGTTGCTTTTACTGTTGTTTTACACTGACTCTTGTGTCATGAGTGTCCTTGATACTGTCTCTGTCTTCACATCTATAGAACAGCATATTTCTTCTTCAGCAGAACTAGATGCATCTGCTTCTGTAAGAAACAGTACCTTGGTAACAATAGGCTTCATTATGTAAGAGAAGACTGACAATATATTCTTTAAAGAAACACATATTAGGGAAAAAAAGAATAGCTTTATTTTTACAACTGCCTTATTTCCTTAAGAAGAAACAATAGTTGAATGGAACATTAAGGATTTAAAAGAAACACTGTGAAGGGAGTAAGGAAAAATGCTTTCATCAGGAGCTAAGAACCTCATAATGAGTGACAGCTGATGCCACAAACAAACTCTAATTAATGATGCTCTGATGAGAGTAAATGTCCCCTGGAGAGGAAACAAAATAGAGCAGTAACAGAATTTGAGACAGAGAAAAAGTTAGGGATAAGATGAAAAAAATGTTATGGTATAAAAGGTTTATATTTAAGAAAAACAAACAAACAAACAAAAAAAAGCTCAAGTTCATTAAACAGCAATGCACATGCATCTTGTAATAACTTTTACTGTTTCCATCATACTTGTCACATTTTGGGGAGACAGGATGTACCTTTGGGAAACCTGAATTGATATGCTTCTATGTGGCAATAATTAGTGAATTTTGGCTTTCTTTATAAAAAGCTTGTTGGTCATAGGAGGAAAAATGTGTTAAGACTTTTTTTGCCCATCTTATGTTACTATGCATAGGAAATCAAACTCAGATATATCAGGTAAAATTATTTGCAGAGATATTTCCTTCTGCTATGATTATTTGAATTGAGCAGATTTTAGAACCATTGTCCATGTTTATGGAGCATTTACTTGCATGAATAGTTCCATAGGTCATTCTGTCTCAGCTGCTGCATGGGAATTCTTCAGGTTTTCCACCTCTCTCTCCACATCCCTGGACATGAGTCCTGGCAACAGATTCCTGCATTTCCTGCCTCATGCTCACCCAGCATTTACTGTGGACATTTTGCAACCCTGCTCCATCATTTTATAAGATGCAGAGCCCCCCCTTAAACATGTCATTTCTCACTGGCATGATCTATCTACATCAGCAGCAAAGGGAATGTTGATACATGTGAGATCATTGACTGGACTCAGATTCAGACCTTTCACGTGTCAGTCTTTTCCTGCTCATCCTGTAAGGTTTAATTGTGCCTTGAGTGCATGTAGAAGCAGAGTTGGGGTTTTTTGGGGGTTTTTTTGTTGTTGTTGTTTTGTTTTTTTTTCTGGAAGATCTGTTGTGAACTGAAGTGCTCCTGTGTAGAGCAGGAGTGTGTGCTGTCCTCCTCAGACTCCAGAAGCGAGACACAATCTTCCCCCCATCTCCTTCCTATTTGGCCCAGGTGCTAAATGCCCTTTCCTTTTGCCAGGTCCCTAATGACCAAAGTGATTATAGCGAGAGGGTGGTTTGCCTTTTTTCAGAAAATAAGGCACATTGTCAAATGTTACATATTTTATTAATATTTTGAAACTTTATTCTCCATTATGCAGTTTAAAAAATATTTTTCAGTTAAGAAAAAGCTAACAGTGATCTTCCAAGGACCAGGAAAAGAAAAATAGATTCTCTCTTTTACAGTCCTTTGGAAGATGCTCAAGACACTTAATGGACTGGTCATGTCTCTTTGCCTAGCTTTCAACACACAGAAAATGGTCACTTGCCAGTGATCTGAGCTTCTCTTACATGGGCTGCAAGTGGCAGAGTTTGAAATAGCAGGTGAATGTAAGAAGAACCTTTTCCACTTTCTCTGGCCTCGCAGAAACACTCTGAAGATTAACTGTTGCCTGTGCCAATAGTAACTGGCCTTAAGCAACACTATCAGACTGAAAAAATAATGGGCATTTACACTTGCAAGTGAAGGTGAAGGTCAGTGTGCCTCTGCACTCAGGCAGCTGACCTGAACTGGACAACACTGTCACGTTTTAATCCCAGTTGGTAACTAAGCACCACATAGTCACTTGCTCACTCCCCAGACCACTTGCACTGGGATGAGGAGGAAAATCAGAAAAAA